>NW_027095300.1:0-25375 GCF_029207755.1 Chamaea fasciata | reverse complement strand
GCACCTGGCCTCGGCCACCTATAATCCCGAACGGAACAGGATTTCTTCCAGATGCAAGCTGCCACAACCTGGAAGCCTGGCTTCCCATGGAGGGCCAAAGGCCTCCTACAAACTGAAATCAGGCACCTGGGCAGCTGACTTTACTTACCCCTGGAAACAGGTTCTCATTTGTTCCAACTCCCACAGCCGGGCACCAGGCCTCGGTCACCTACAATCCCAAACGGAACAGGATTTCTTCCAGATGCAAGCTGCCACAAACTGGAGATTAGCTTCCCATGGAGGGCAAAGGCCTCCTACAAACTGAAATCAGGCACCTGGGCAGCTGACTTTACTTACCCCTGAAACAGGTTCTCATTTGTTCCCAACTCCCTCTGCCGGGCACCTGGCCTCGGCCACCTACAATCCCGAATGGAACCAGGATTTCTTCCAGATGCAAGCTGCCACAGCTGGAAGACTAGTTTCCCTTGAAAAGCCAAATACCTACTACAAACTGACATCAGGCACCTGGGCAGCTGACTTTTACTTACCCCTGGAAACAGGCCATCATTTGTGCCCAACTCCCTCTGCCGGGCACCAGGCCTCGGCCACCGACAATCCCAAACGGAACAGGATTTCTTCCAGATGCAAGCTGCCACAAGCTGTAAGCCTGGCTTCCCATGGAGGGACAAAGGCCTCCTACAAACTGACATCAGGCACCTGGGCAGCTGACTTTACTTACCCCTGGAAACAGGCCATCATTTGTGCCCAACTCCCTCTGCCAGGCACGTGGCCTCGGCCACCTACAATCCCGAGCAGAACAGCATTTCTTCCAGATGCAAGCTGCCACAAACTGGAAGACTAGCTTCCCTTGGAGGGCCAAAGGCCTCCTACAAACTGACATCAGGCACCTTGGCAGCTAACTTACTTACCCCTGGAAACAGGCCATCCTTTGTTCCCAACTACCTCTGCGGGCACCTGGCCTCGGCCACCTACAATCCCGAACGGAACAGCATTTCTTCCAGATGCAAGCTGCCACAAGCTGGAAGCCTGGCTTCCATGGAGGCCAAAGGCCTGCTACAACTGACATCAGACACCTGGGCAGCTGACTTTACTAACCCCTGGAAAGAGGCATCATTTGTGCCCAACTCCCTCTGCCGGGCACCTGGCCTAGGCCACCTACAATCCTGAACGGAACAGGATTTCTTCCAGATGCAAGCTGCCACAAACTGGAGACTAGCTTCCCTTGGAGGGCCAAAGGCCTCCTACAAACTGACATCAGGCACCTGGGCAGCTGACTTTACTCACCCCTGGAAACAGGCCATCCTTTGTTCCCTACTCCCTCAGCAGGCCACCCGGCTCCGGACACCTACAGTGCCGAACGGAACAGGATTTCTTCCAGATGCAAGCTGCCACAAGCTGGATGCCTGGCTTCCATGAAGGGCCAAAGGCCTCCTACAAACTGACATCAGGCACCTGGGCAGCTGACTTTACTTACCCCTGGAAACAGGCCATCATTTGTGCCCAACTCCCTCTGCCGGGCACCTGGCCTCGACCACCTACAATCCCGAGCAGAACAGCATTTCTTCAAGATGCAAGCTGCCACAAAACTGGAAGACTAGCTTCCCTTGGAGGGCCAAAGGCCTCCTACAAACTGACATCAGGCACCTGGGCAGCTAACTTTACTTACCCCTGGAAACAGGCCATCCTTTGTGCCCAACTCCCTCTGCCGGGCACCTGGCCTCGGCCACCTACAATCCCGAACGGAACAGGATTTCTTCCAGATGCAAGCTGCCACAAACTGGAAGACTAGCTTCCCTTAGAGGGCCAAAGGCCTCCTACAAACTGACATCAGGCACCTGGGAAGCTGACTTTACTTATCTCTGGAAACAGGCCATCCTTTGTGCCCAACTCCCTCTGGCCGAGCTGCAGGCCTCGGCCACCTACATTCCCAAATAGAACAGGATTTCTTCCAGATGCAAGCAGCCACAACTGGAAGACTAGCTTCCCTTGGCAGGGCCAAAGGCCTCCTACAAACTGACACCAAGCACCTGGGCAGCTAACTTTACCTACCCCTGGAAACAGGCCATCCTTTGTTCCCAACTCCCTTAGCCGGACACCAGGCCTCGGCCACCTACGATCCCAAACGGAACAGGATTTCTTCCAGATGCAAGCTGCCACAAGCTGGAAGCCTGGCTGCTCTTGGAAGGCCAAAGGCCTCCTACAACTGACATCAGGCACCTGGGCAGCTGACTTTACTTACCCCTGGAACAGGCCATCCTTTGTGCCCAACTCTTTCTGCCGGGCACCAGGCCTCGGCCACCTATAATCCCCGAACGGAACAGGATTACTTCCAGATAGAAGCAGCCACAAGCTGGAAGCCTGGCATCCCATGGAGGAACAATAGCCACTTGCAACTGACATCAGGCACCTGGGCCGCTGACTTTACTTCCCCTGGAAACAGGCCATCCTTGGTGCCAAACTCCGTCTGCCGGGCACCTGGCCTCGGCCACCTATAATCCGAACGGAACAGGATTTCTTCCAGATGCAAGCTGCCACAACCTGGAAGCCTGGCTTCCCATGGAGGGCCAAAGGCCTCCTACAAACTGACATCAGGCACCTGGGCAGCTGACTTTACTTACCCCTGGAAACAGGCCATCCTTTGTGCCCAACTCCCTCTGCCGGGCACCTGGCCTCGGCCACCTACGATCCCAAACAGAACAGGATTTCTTCCAGATGCAAGCTGCCACAAACTGGAAGATTAGCTTCCCTTGGAGGGCCAAAGGCCTGCTAAAAACTGACATCAGGCACCTGGGCAGCTGACTTTACTTACCCCTTGAAACAGGCCATCCTTTGTGCCCAACTCTCTCTGCCGGGCACCAGGCCTCGGCCACCTACAATCCCGAGCGGAACAGGATTATTTCCAGATGCAAGCAGCCACAAGCTGGAAGCCTGGCTTCCCATGGAGGAACAATAGCCACCTGCACACTGACATTAGGCACCTGGGCAGCTGACTTTACTTACCCCTGGAAACAGGCCATCATTTGTGCCCAACTCCCTCTGCCGGGCACCTGGCCTCGGCCACCTACAATCCCGAACGGAACAGGATTTCTTCGCGATGCAAGCTGCCACAAACTGGAAGACTTGCTTCCCTTGGAGGGCCAAAGGCCTGCTACAAACTGACATCAGGCACCTGGGCAGCTGACTTTACTTACCCCTGGAAACAGGCCATCATTTGTGCCCAACTCCCTCTGCCGGGCACCTGGCCTCGGCCACCTACAATCCCGAACAGAACAGGATTTCTTCCAGATGCAAGCTGCCAAAAGCTGGAAGCCTGGCTTCCCATGGAGGGCCAAAGGCCTGCTACAAACTGACATCAGGCACCTGTGCAGCTAGCTTTACTTACCCTTGGAAACAGGCCATCCTTTGTTCCCAACTCCCTCTGCCGGGCACCTGGCCTCGGCCACCTACAATCCCGAACGGAACAGGATTTCTTCCAGATGCAAGCTGCCACAAACTGGAAGACTAGCTTCCCTTGGAGGGCCAAAGGCCTCCTACAAACTGACATCAGGCACCTGGGCAGCTGACTTTACTTACCCCTGGAAAAAGGCCATCTTTGTGCCCAACTCCCTCTGCCGGGCACCAGGCCTCGGCCACCTATAATCCCGAATGGAACAGGATTTCTTCCAGATGCAAGCTGCCACAAACTGGAAGACTGGCTTCCCTTGGAGGGCCAAAGGCCTCCTACAAACTGACATCAGGCACCTGGGCAGCTGACTTTACTTACCCCTGGAAACAGGCCATCATTTGTGCCCAACTCCCTCTGCCGGGCACCTGGCCTCGGCCACCTACAATCCCGAACAGAACAGGATTTCTTCCAGATGCAAGCTGCCAAAAGCTGGAAGCCTGGCTTCCCATGGAGGGCCAAAGGCCTCCTACAAACTGACATCAGGCACCTGTGCAGCTAGCTTTACTTACCCCTGGAAACAGGCCATCCTTTGTTCCCAACTCCCTCTGCCGGTCACCTGGCCTCGGCCACCTACAATCCCGAACGGAATAGGATTTCTTCCAGATGCAAGCTGCCACAAACTGGAAGACTAGCTTCCCTTGGAGGGCCAAAGGCCTCCTACAAACTGACATCAGGCACCTGGGCAGCTGACTTTACTTACCCCTGGAAAAAGGCCATCCTTTGTTCCCAACTATCTCTGCCGGGCACCAGGCCTCGGCCACCTATAATCCCGAATGGAACAGGATTTCTTCCAGATGCAAGCTGCCACAAACTGGAAGACTGGCTTCCCTTGGAGGGCCAAAGGCCTCCTACAAACTGACATCAGGCACCTGGGCAGCTGACTTTACTTACCCCTGGAAACAGGCCATCATTTGTGCCCAACTCCCTCTGCCGGGCACCTGGCCTCGGCCACCTACAATCCCGAACAGAACAGGATTTCTTCCAGATGCAAGCTGCCAAAAGCTGGAAGCCTGGCTTCCCATGGAGGGCCAAAGGCCTGCTACAAACTGACATCAGGCACCTGTGCAGCTAGCTTTACTTACCCCTGGAAACAGGCCATCCTTTGTTCCCAACTCCCTCTGCCGGGCACCTGGCCTCGGCCACCTACAATCCCGAACGGAATAGGATTTCTTCCAGATGCAAGCTGCCACAAACTGGAAGACTAGCTTCCCTTGGAGGGCCAAAGGCCTCCTACAAACTGACATCAGGCACCTGGGCAGCTGACTTTACTTACCCCTGGAAAAAGGCCATCTTTGTGCCCAACTCCCTCTGCCGGGCACCAGGCCTCGGCCACCTATAATCCCGAATGGAACAGGATTTCTTCCAGATGCAAGCTGCCACAAACTGGAAGACTGGCTTCCCTTGGAGGGCCAAAGGCCTCCTACAAACTGACATCAGGCACCTGGGCAGCTGACTTTACTTACCCCTGGAAACAGGCCATCATTTGTGCCCAACTCCCTCTGCCGGGCACCTGGCCTCGGCCACCTACAATCCCGAGCAGAACAGCATTTCTTCAAGATGCAAGCTGCCACAAACTGGAAGACTAGCTTCCCTTGGAGGGCCAAAGGCCTCCTACAAACTGACACCAAGCACCTGGGCAGCTAACTTTACCTACCCCTGGAAACAGGCCATCCTTTGTTCCCAACTCCCTTAGCCGGACACCAGGCCTCGGCCACCTACGATCCCAAACGGAACAGGATTTCTTCCAGATGCAAGCTGCCACAAGCTGGAAGCCTGGCAGCTCTTGGAAGGCCAAAGGCCTCCTACAAACTGACATCAGGCACCTGGGCAGCTGACTTTACTTACCCCTGGAAACAGGCCATCCTTTGTGCCCAACTCTTTCTGCCGGGCACCAGGCCTCGGACACCTACAATCCCGAACGGAACAGGATTACTTCCAGATGCAAGCAGCCACAAGCTGGAAGCCTGGCATCCCATGGAGGAACAATAGCCACCTGCAAACTGACATCAGGCACCTGGGCAGCTGACTTTACTTACCCCTGGAAACAGGCCATCTTTGTGCCCAACTCCCTCTGCCGGGCACCAGGCCTCGGCCACCTATAATCCCGAATGGAACAGGATTTCTTCCAGATGCAAGCTGCCACAAACTGGAAGACTGGCTTCCCTTGGAGGGCCAAAGGCCTCCTACAAACTGACATCAGGCACCTGGGCAGCTGACTTTACTTACCCCTGGAAACAGGCCATCATTTGTGCCCAACTCTTTCTGCCGGGCACCTGGCCTCGGACACCTACAATCCCGAACTAAAGAGGATTTCTTCGCGATGCAAGCTGCCACAATCTGGAAGACTTGCTTGCCTTGGAGGGCCAAAGGCCTCCTACAAACTGACATCAGGCACCTGGGCAGCTGACTTTACTTACCCCTGGAAACAGGCCATTCTTTGTTCCCAACTCCCTCTGCCGGGCAACAGGCCTCGGCCACCTACGATCCCAAACGGAACAGGATTTCTTCAAGATGCAAGCTACCACAAGCTGGAAGCCTGGCAGCTCTTGGAGGGCCAAAGGCCTCCTACAAACTGACATCAGGCACCTGGGCAGCTGACTTTACTTACCCCTGGAAACAGGCCATCCTTTGTGCCCAACTCCCTCTGCAGGGCACCAGGCCTCGGCCATCTACAATCCCGAATGGAACAGGATTTCTTCCAGATGAAAGCTGCCACAAACTGGAAGACCAGTTTCCCTTGAAAAGCCAAAGGCCTACTACAAACTGACATCAGACACCTGGGCAGCTGACTTTACTTACCCCTGGAAACAGGCCATCATTTGTGCCCAACTCCCTCTGCCGGGCACCAGGCCTCGGCCACCTACAATCCCAAACGGAACAGGATTTCTTCCAGATGCAAGCTGCCACAAGCTGGAAGCCTGGCTTCCCTTGGAGGGCCAAAGGCCTCCTACAAACTGACATCAGGCACCTGGGCAGCTGACTTTACTTACCCCTGGAAACAGGCCATCATTTGTGCCCAACTCCCTCTGCCGGGCACCTGGCCTCGGCCACCTACAATCCCGAACGGAACAGGATTTCTTCCAGATGCAAGCTGCCACAAACTGGAAGACTAGCTTCCCTTGGAGGGCCAAAGGCCTCCTACAAACTGACATCAGGCACCTGGGCAGCTGACTTTACTTACCCCTGGAAACAGGCCATAATTTGTGCCCAACTCCCTCTGCCGGGCACCAGGCCTCGGCCACCTACAATCCCGAATGGAACAGGATTTCTTCCAGATGCAAGCTGCCACAAACTGGAAGACTGGCTTCCCTTGGAGGGCCAAAGGCCTCCTACAAACTGACATCAGGCACCTGGGCAGCTGACTTTACTTACCCCTGGAAACAGGCCATCATTTGTGCCCAACTCCCTCTGCCGGGCACCTGGCCTCGGCCACCTACAATCCCGAACAGAACAGGATTTCTTCCAGATGCAAGCTGCCAAAAGCTGGAAGCCTGGCTTCCCATGGAGGGCCAAAGGCCTGCTACAAACTGACATCAGGCACCGGTGCAGCTAGCTTTACTTACCCCTGGAAACAGGCCATCCTTTGTTCCCAACTCCCTCTGCCGGGCACCTGGCCTCGGCCACCTACAATCCCGAACGGAATAGGATTTCTTCCAGATGCAAGCTGCCACAAACTGGAAGACTAGCTTCCCTTGGAGGGCCAAAGGCCTCCTACAAACTGACATCAGGCACCTGGGCAGCTGACTTTACTTACCCCTGGAAAAAGGCCATCTTTGTGCCCAACTCACTCTGCCGGGCACCAGGCCTCGGCCACCTATAATCCCGAATGGAACAGGATTTCTTCCAGATGCAAGCTGCCACAAACTGGAAGACTGGCTTCCCTTGGAGGGCCAAAGGCCTCCTACAAACTGACATCAGGCACCTGGGCAGCTGACTTTACTTACCCCTGGAAACAGGCCATCCTTTGTGCCCAACTCCCTCTGCCGGGCACCTGGCCTCGGCCACCTACAATCCCGAGCAGAACAGCATTTCTTCAAGATGCAAGCTGCCACAAACTGGAAGACTAGCTTCCCTTGGAGGGCCAAAGGCCTCCTACAAACTGACATCAGGCACCTGGGCAGCTAACTTTACTTACCCCTGGAAACAGGCCATCCTTTGTGCCCAACTCCCTCTGCCGGGCACCTGGCCTCGGCCACCTACAATCCCGAACGGAACAGGATTTCTTCCAGATGCAAGCTGCCACAAACTGGAAGAGTAGCTTCCCTTAGAGGGCCAAAAGCCTCCTACAAACTGACATCAGGCACCTGGGAAGCTGACTTTACTTACCTCTGGAAACAGGCCATCCTTTGTGCCCAACTCCCTCTGCCGAGCTGCAGGCCTCGGCCACCTACATTCCCAAATAGAACAGGATTTCTTCCAGATGCAAGCAGCACAAACTGGAAGACTAGCTTCCCTTGGAGGGCCAAAGGCCTCCTACAAACTGACACCAAGCACCTGGGCAGCTAACTTTACCTACCCCTGGAAACAGGCCATCCTTTGTTCCCAACTCCCTTAGCCGGACACCAGGCCTCGGCCACCTACGATCCCAAACGGAACAGGATTTCTTCCAGATGCAAGCTGCCACAAGCTGGAAGCCTGGCAGCTCTTGGAAGGCCAAAGGCCTCCTACAAACTGACATCAGGCACCTGGGCAGCTGACTTTACTTACCCCTGGAAACAGGCCATAATTTGTGCCCAACTCTTTCTGCCGGGCACCAGGCCTCGGACACCTACAATCCCGAACGGAACAGGATTACTTCCAGATGCAAGCAGCCACAAGCTGGAAGCCTGGCATCCCATGGAGGAACAATAGCCACCTGCAAACTGACATCAGGCACCTGGGCAGCTGACTTTACTTACCCCTGGAAACAGGCCATCTTTGTGCCCAACTCCCTCTGCCGGGCACCAGGCCTCGGCCACCTATAATCCCGAATGGAACAGGATTTCTTCCAGATGCAAGCTGCCACAAACTGGAAGACTGGCTTCCCTTGGAGGGCCAAAGGCCTCCTACAAACTGACATCAGGCACCTGGGCAGCTGACTTTACTTACCCCTGGAAACAGGCCATCATTTGTGCCCAACTCTTTCTGCCGGGCACCTGGCCTCGGACACCTACAATCCCGAACTAAAGAGGATTTCTTCGCGATGCAAGCTGCCACAATCTGGAAGACTTGCTTGCCTTGGAGGGCCAAAGGCCTCCTACAAACTGACATCAGGCACCTGGGCAGCTGACTTTACTTACCCCTGGAAACAGGCCAGTCTTTGTTCCCAACTCCCTCTGCCGGGCACCAGGCCTCGGCCACCTACGATCCCAAACGGAACAGGATTTCTTCAAGATGCAAGCTACCACAAGCTGGAAGCCTGGCAGCTCTTGGAGGGCCAAAGGCCTCCTACAAACTGACATCAGGCACCTGGGCAGCTGACTTTACTTACCCCTGGAAACAGGCCATCCTTTGTGCCCAACTCCCTCTGCCGGGCACCAGGCCTCGGCCACCTACAATCCCGAATGGAACAGGATTTCTTCCAGATGAAAGCTGCCACAAACTGGAAGACCAGTTTCCCTTGAAAAGCCAAAGGCCTACTACAAACTGACATCAGACACCTGGGCAGCTGACTTTACTTACCCCTGGAAACAGGCCATCATTTGTGCCCAACTCCCTCTGCCGGGCACCAGGCCTCGGCCACCTACAATCCCAAACGGAACAGGATTTCTTCCAGATGCAAGCTGCCACAAGCTGGAAGCATGGCTTCCCTTGGAGGGCCAAAGGCCTCCTACAAACTGACATCAGGCACCTGGGCAGCTGACTTTACTTACCCCTGGAAACAGGCCATCATTTGTGCCCAACTCCCTCTGCCGGGCACCAGGCCTCGGCCACCTACAATCCCGAACGGAACAGGATTTCTTCCAGATGCAAGCTGCCACAAGCTGGAAGCCTGGCTTCCCATGGAGGGCCAAAGGCCTGCTACAAACTGACATCAGGCACCTGTGCAGCTAACTTTACTTACCCCTGGAAACAGGCCATCCTTTGTTCCCAACTCCCTCTGCCGGGCACCTGGCCTCGGCCACCTACAATCCCGAACGGAATAGGATTTCATCCAGATGCAAGCTGCCTCAAACTGGAATACTAGCTTCCCTTGGAGGGCCAAAGGCCTCCTACAAACTGACATCAGGCACCTGGGCAGCTGACTTTACTTACCCTTGGAAACAGGCCATCTTTGTGCCCAACTCCCTCTGCCGGGCACCAGGCCTCGGCCACCTATAATCCCGAATGGAACAGGATTTCTTCCAGATGCAAGCTGCCAGAAACTGGAAGACTGGCTTCCCTTGGAAGGCCAAAGGCCTCCTACAAACTGACATCAGGCACCTGGGCAGCTGACTTTACTTACCCCTGGAAACAGGCCATCCTTTGTGCCCAACTCTTTCTGCCGGGCACCTGGCCACGGACACCTACAATCCCGAACGGAACAGGATTTCTTCGCGATGCAAGCTGCCACAAACTGGAAGTCTTGCTTGCCTTGGAGGGCCAAAGGCCTCCTACAAACTGACATCAGGCACCTGGGCAGCTGACTTTACTTACCCCTGGAAACAGGCCATCCTTTGTGCCCAACTCCCTCTGCCAGGCACCTGGCCTCGGCCACCTACAATCCCGAATGGAACAGCATTTCTTCCAGATGCAAGCTGCCACAATCTGGAAGACTAGTTTCCCTTGAAGGGCCAAAGGCCTCCTACAAACTGACATCAGGCACCTGGGCAGCTGACTTTACTTACCCCTGGAAACAGGCCATCATTTGTGCCCAACTCCCTCTGCCGGGCACCAGGCCTCGGCCACCTACAATCCCAAACGGAACAGGATTTCATTCAGATGCAAGCTGCCACAAGCTGGAAGCCTGGCTTCCCATGGAGGGCCAAAGGCCTCCTACAAACTGACATCAGGCACCTGGGCAGCTGACTTTACTTACCCCTGGAAACAGGCCATCCTTTGTGCCCAATTTCCTCTGCCGGGCACCTGGCCTCGGCCACCAACAATCCCGAACGGAACTGGATTTCTTCCAGATGCAAGCTGCCACAAGCTGGAAGCCTGACTTCCCATGGAGGGCCAAAGGCCTGCTACAAACTGACATCAGGCACCTGGGCAGCTGACTTTACTTACCCCTGGAAACAGTCCATCATTTGTGCCCAACTCCCTCTGCCAGGCACCAGGCCTCGGCCACCTACACTCCCGAGCAAAACAGCATTTCTTCAAGATGGAAGCTGCCACAAACTGGAAGACTAGCTTCCCTTGGAGGGCCAAAGGCCTCCTACAAACTGACACCAGGCACCTGGGCAGCTAACTTTACTTACCCCTGGAAACAGGCCATCCTTTGTTCCCAACTCCCTGTGCCGGGCACCTGGCCTCGGCCACCTACAATCCCGAACGGATCAGCATTTCTTCCAGATGCAAGCTGCCACATGCTGGAAGCCAGGCTTCCCATGGAGGGCCAAAGGCCTCCTACAAACTGACATCAGGCACCTGGGCAGCTGACTTTACTTACCCCTGGAAACAGGCCATAATTTGTGCCCAACTCCCTCGGCCGGTCACCAGGTATCGGCCACCTACAATCCCGAATGGAACAGGATTTCTTCCAGATGCAAGCTGCCACAAACTGGAAGACTGGCTTCCCTTGGAGGGCCAAAGGCCTCCTACAAACTGACATCAGGCACCTGGGCAGCTGACTTTACTTACCCCTGGAAACAGGCCATCATTTGTGCCCAACTCCCTCTGCCGGGCACCTGGCCTCGGCCACCTACAATCTCGAATGGAACAGGATTTCTTCCAGATGAAAGCTGCCACAAACTGGAAGACCAGTTTCCCTTGAAAAGCCAAAGGCCTACTACAAACTGACATCAGACACCTGGGAAGCTGACTTTACTTACCCCTGGAAACAGGCCATCATTTGTGCCCAACTCCCTCTGCCGGGCACCAGGCCTCGGCCACCTACAATCCCAAACGGAACAGGATTTCTTCCAGATGCAAGCTGCCACAAGCTGGAAGCCTGGCTTCCCTTGGAAGGCCAAAGGCCTCCTACAAACTGACATCAGGCACCTGGGCTGCTGACTTTACTTACCCCTGGAAACAGGCCATCCTTTGTTCCCAACTCCCTCTGCCAGGCACCTGGCCTCGGCCACCTACAATACCGAATGGAACAGCATTTCTTCCAGATGCAAGCTGCCACAATCTGGAAGACTAGTTTCCCTTGAAGGGCCAAAGGCCTCCGACAAACTGACATCAGGCACCTGGGCAGCTGACTTTACTTACCCCTGGAAACAGGCCATCATTTGTGCCCAACTCCCTCTGCCAGGCACCAGGCCTCGGCCACCTACAATCCCAAACGGAACAGGATTTCTTTCAGATGCAAGCTGCCACAAGCTGGAAGCCTGGCTTCCCATGGAGGGCCAAAGGCCTGCTACAAACTGACATCAGGCACCTGGGCAGCTGACTTTACTTACCCCTGGAAACAGGCCATCATTTGTGCCAAACTCCCTCTGCCGGGCACCTGGCCTCGGCCACCTACAATCATGAGCAGAACAGCATTTCTTCAAGATGCATGCTGCCACAAACTGGAAGACTAGCTTCCCTTGCAGGGCCAAAGGCCTCCTACAAACTGACATCAGGCACCTGGGCAGCTGACTTTACTTAGCCCTGGAAACAGGCCATCATTTGTGCCCAACTCCCTCTGCCGGGCACCTGGCCTCGGCCACCTACAATCCCGAACGGAACAGGATTATTTCCAGATGCAAGGAGCCACAAGCTGGGAGCCTGGCTTCCCATGGAGGAACAATAGCCACCTGCACACTGACATTAGGCACCTGGGCAGCTGACTTTACTTACCCCTGGAAACAGGCCATCATTTGTGCCCAACTCCCTCTGCCGGGCACCTGGCCTCGGCCACCTACAATCCCGAACGGAACAGGATTTCTTCGTGATGCAAGCTGCCACAAACTGGAAGACTTGCTTCCCTTGGAGGGCCAAAGGCCTCCTACAAACTGACATCAGGCACCTGGGCAGCTGACTTTACTTACCCCTGGAAACAGGCCATCATTTGTGCCCAACTCCCTCTGCCGGGCACCTGGCCTCGGCCACCTACAATCCCGAACAGAACAGGATTTCTTCCAGATGCAAGCTGCCAAAATCTGGAAGCCTGGCTTCCCATGGAGGGCCAAAGGCCTGCTACAAACTGACATCAGGCACCTGTGCAGCTAGCTTTACTTACCCCTGGAAACAGGCCATCCTTTGTTCCCAACTCCCTCTGCCGAGCTGCAGGCCTCGGCCACCTACATTCCCAAATAGAACAGGATTTCTTCCAGATGCAAGCAGCACAAACTGGAAGACTAGCTTCCCTTGGAGGGCCAAAGGCCTCCTACAAACTGACACCAAGCACCTGGGCAGCTAACTTTACCTACCCCTGGAAACAGGCCATCCTTTGTTCCCAACTCCCTTAGCCGGACACCAGGCCTCGGCCACCTACGATCCCAAACGGAACAGGATTTCTTCCAGATGCAAGCTGCCACAAGCTGGAAGCCTGGCAGCTCTTGGAAGGCCAAAGGCCTCCTACAAACTGACATCAGGCACCTGGGCAGCTGACTTTACTTACCCCTGGAAACAGGCCATCCTTTGTGCCCAACTCTTTCTGCCGGGCACCAGGCCTCGGACACCTACAATCCCGAACGGAACAGGATTACTTCCAGATGCAAGCAGCCACAAGCTGGAAGCCTGGCATCCCATGGAGGAACAATAGCCACCTGCAAACTGACATCAGGCACCTGGGCAGCTGACTTTACTTACCCCTGGAAACAGGCCATCTTTGTGCCCAACTCCCTCTGCCGGGCACCAGGCCTCGGCCACCTATAATCCCGAATGGAACAGGATTTCTTCCAGATGCAAGCTGCCACAAACTGGAAGACTGGCTTCCCTTGGAGGGCCAAAGGCCTCCTACAAACTGACATCAGGCACCTGGGCAGCTGACTTTACTTACCCCTGGAAACAGGCCATCATTTGTGCCCAACTCTTTCTGCCGGGCACCTGGCCTCGGACACCTACAATCCCGAACTAAAGAGGATTTCTTCGCGATGCAAGCTGCCACAATCTGGAAGACTTGCTTGCCTTGGAGGGCCAAAGGCCTCCTACAAACTGACATCAGGCACCTGGGCAGCTGACTTTACTTACAACTGGAAACAGGCCAGTCTTTGTTCCCAACTCCCTCTGCCGGGCACCAGGCCTCGGCCACCTACGATCCCAAACGGAACAGGATTTCTTCAAGATGCAAGCTACCACAAGCTGGAAGCCTGGCAGCTCTTGGAGGGCCAAAGGCCTCCTACAAACTGACATCAGGCACCTGGGCAGCTGACTTTACTTACCCCTGGAAACAGGCCATCCTTTGTGCCCAACTCCCTCTGCCGGGCACCAGGCCTCGGCCACCTACAATCCCGAATGGAACAGGATTTCTTCCAGATGAAAGCTGCCACAAACTGGAAGACCAGTTTCCCTTGAAAAGCCAAAGGCCTACTACAAACTGACATCAGACACCTGGGCAGCTGACTTTACTTACCCCTGGAAACAGGCCATCATTTGTGCCCAACTCCCTCTGCCGGGCACCAGGCCTCGGCCACCTACAATCCCAAACGGAACAGGATTTCTTCCAGATGCAAGCTGCCACAAGCTGGAAGCCTGGCTTCCCTTGGAGGGCCAAAGGCCTCCTACAAACTGACATCAGGCACCTGGGCAGCTGACTTTACTTACCCCTGGAAACAGGCCATCATTTGTGCCCAACTCCCTCTGCCGGGCACCTGGCCTCGGCCACCTACAATCCCGAACGGAACAGGATTTCTTCCAGATGCAAGCTGCCACAAGCTGGAAGCCTGGCTTCCCATGGAGGGCCAAAGGCCTGCTACACACTGACATCAGGCACCTGTGCAGCTAACTTTACTTACCCCTGGAAACAGGCCATCCTTTGTTCCCAACTCCCTCTGCCGGGCACCTGGCCTCGGCCACCTACAATCCCGAACGGAATAGGATTTCATCCAGATGCAAGCTGCCTCAAACTGGAATACTAGCTTCCCTTGGAGGGCCAAAGGCCTCCTACAAACTGACATCAGGCACCTGGGCAGCTGACTTTACTTACCCCTGGAAACAGGCCATCTTTGTGCCCAACTCCCTCTGCCGGGCACCAGGCCTCGGCCACCTATAATCCCGAATGGAACAGGATTTCTTCCAGATGCAAGCTGCCACAAACTGGAAGACTGGCTTCCCTTTGAAGGCCAAAGGCCTCCTACAAACTGACATCAGGCACCTGGGCAGCTGACTTTACTTACCCCTGGAAACAGGCCATCCTTTGTGCCCAACTCTTTCTGCCGGGCACCTGGCCTCGGACACCTACAATCCCGAACGGAACAGGATTTCTTCGCGATGCAAGCTGCCACAAACTGGAAGTCTTGCTTGCCTTGGAGGGCCAAATGCCTCCTACAAACTGACATCAGGCACCTGGGCAGCTGACTTTACTTACCCCTGGAAACAGGCCATCATTTGTGCCCAACTCCCTCTGCCAGGCACCTGGCCTCGGCCACCTACAATCCCGAATGGAACAGCATTTCTTCCAGATGCAAGCTGCCACAATCTGGAAGACTAGTTTCCCTTGAAGGGCCAAAGGCCTCCTACAAACTGACATCAGGCACCTGGGCAGCTGACTTTACTTACCCCTGGAAACAGGCCATCATTTGTGCCCAACTCCCTCTGCCGGGCACCAGGCCTCGGCCACCTACAATCCCAAACGGAACAGGATTTCATTCAGATGCAAGCTGCCACAAGCTGGAAGCCTGGCTTCCCATGGAGGGCCAAAGGCCTCCTACAAACTGACATCAGGCACCTGGGCAGCTGACTTTACTTACCCCTGGAAACAGGCCATCCTTTGTGCCCAATTTCCTCTGCCGGGCACCTGGCCTCGGCCACCAACAATCCCGAACGGAACTGGATTTCTTCCAGATGCAAGCTGCCACAAGCTGGAAGCCTGACTTCCCATGGAGGGCCAAAGGCCTGCTACAAACTGACATCAGGCACCTGGGCAGCTGACTTTACTTACCCCTGGAAACAGTCCATCATTTGTGCCCAACTCCCTCTGCCAGGCACCAGGCCTCGGCCACCTACACTCCCGAGCAAAACAGCATTTCTTCAAGATGGAAGCTGCCACAAACTGGAAGACTAGCTTCCCTTGGAGGGCCAAAGGCCTCCTACAAACTGACACCAGGCACCTGGGCAGCTAACTTTACTTACCCCTGGAAACAGGCCATCCTTTGTTCCCAACTCCCTCTGCCGGGCACCTGGCCTCGGCCACCTACAATCCCGAACGGATCAGCATTTCTTCCAGATGCAAGCTGCCACATGCTGGAAGCCAGGCTTCCCATGGAGGGCCAAAGGCCTCCTACAAACTGACATCAGGCACCTGGGCAGCTGACTTTACTTACCCCTGGAAACAGGCCATAATTTGTGCCCAACTCCCTCGGCCGGTCACCAGGTATCGGCCACCTACAATCCCGAATGGAACAGGATTTCTTCCAGATGCAAGCTGCCACAAACTGGAAGACTGGCTTCCCTTGGAGGGCCAAAGGCCTCCTACAAACTGACATCAGGCACCTGGGCAGCTGACTTTACTTACCCCTGGAAACAGGCCATCATTTGTGCCCAACTCCCTCTGCCGGGCACCTGGCCTCGGCCACCTACAATCTCGAATGGAACAGGATTTCTTCCAGATGAAAGCTGCCACAAACTGGAAGACCAGTTTCCCTTGAAAAGCCAAAGGCCTACTACAAACTGACATCAGACACCTGGGAAGCTGACTTTACTTACCCCTGGAAACAGGCCATCATTTGTGCCCAACTCCCTCTGCCGGGCACCAGGCCTCGGCCACCTACAATCCCAAACGGAACAGGATTTCTTCCAGATGCAAGCTGCCACAAGCTGGAAGCCTGGCTTCCCTTGGAAGGCCAAAGGCCTCCTACAAACTGACATCAGGCACCTGGGCAGCTGACTTTACTTACCCCTGGAAACAGGCCATCCTTTGTGCCCAACTCCCTCTGCCAGGCACCTGGCCTCGGCCACCTACAATACCGAATGGAACAGCATTTCTTCCAGATGCAAGCTGCCACAATCTGGAAGACTAGTTTCCCTTGAAGGGCCAAAGGCCTCCGACAAACTGACATCAGGCACCTGGGCAGCTGACTTTACTTACCCCTGGAAACAGGCCATCATTTGTGCCGAACTCCCTCTGCCAGGCACCAGGCCTCGGCCACCTACAATCCCAAACGGAACAGGATTTCTTTCAGATGCAAGCTGCCACAAGCTGGAAGCCTGGCTTCCCATGGAGGGCCAAAGGCCTGCTACAAACTGACATCAGGCACCTGGGCAGCTGACTTTACTTACCCCTGGAAACAGGCCATCATTTGTGCCAAACTCCCTCTGCCGGGCACCTGGCCTCGGCCACCTACAATCATGAGCAGAACAGCATTTCTTCAAGATGCAAGCTGCCACAAACTGGAAGACTAGCTTCCCTTGGAGGGCCAAAGGCCTCCTACAAACTGACATCAGGCACCTGGGCAGCTAACTTTACTTACCCCTGGAAACAGGCCATCCTTTGTTCCCAACTCCCTCTGCCGGGCACCTGGCCTCGGCCACCTACAATCCCGAACGGAACAGGATTTCTTCCAGATGCATGCTGCCACAAACTGGAAGACTAGCTTCCCTTGCAGGGCCAAAGGCCTCCTACAAACTGACATCAGGCACCTGGGCAGCTGACTTTACTTAGCCCTGGAAACAGGCCATCATTTGTGCCCAACTCCCTCTGCCGGGCACCTGGCCTCGGCCACCTACAATCCCGAACGGAACAGGATTATTTCCAGATGCAAGGAGCCACAAGCTGGGAGCCTGGCTTCCCATGGAGGAACAATAGCCACCTGCACACTGACATTAGGCACCTGGGCAGCTGACTTTACTTACCCCTGGAAACAGGCCATCCTTTGTGCCCAACTCTTTCTGCCGGGCACCTGGCCTCGGACACCTACAATCCCGAACGGAACAGGATTTCTTCGCGATGCAAGCTGCCACAAACTGGAAGTCTTGCTTGCCTTGGAGGGCCAAATGCCTCCTACAAACTGACATCAGGCACCTGGGCAGCTGACTTTACTTACCCCTGGAAACAGGCCATCATTTGTGCCCAACTCCCTCTGCCAGGCACCTGGCCTCGGCCACCTACAATCCCGAATGGAACAGCATTTCTTCCAGATGCAAGCTGCCACAATCTGGAAGACTAGTTTCCCTTGAAGGGCCAAAGGCCTCCTACAAACTGACATCAGGCACCTGGGCAGCTGACTTTACTTACCCCTGGAAACAGGCCATCATTTGTGCCCAACTCCCTCTGCCGGGCACCAGGCCTCGGCCACCTACAATCCCAAACGGAACAGGATTTCATTCAGATGCAAGCTGCCACAAGCTGGAAGCCTGGCTTCCCATGGAGGGCCAAAGGCCTCCTACAAACTGACATCAGGCACCTGGGCAGCTGACTTTACTTACCCCTGGAAACAGGCCATCCTTTGTGCCCAATTTCCTCTGCCGGGCACCTGGCCTCGGCCACCAACAATCCCGAACGGAACTGGATTTCTTCCAGATGCAAGCTGCCACAAGCTGGAAGCCTGACTTCCCATGGAGGGCCAAAGGCCTGCTACAAACTGACATCAGGCACCTGGGCAGCTGACTTTACTTACCCCTGGAAACAGTCCATCATTTGTGCCCAACTCCCTCTGCCAGGCACCAGGCCTCGGCCACCTACACTCCCGAGCAAAACAGCATTTCTTCAAGATGGAAGCTGCCACAAACTGGAAGACTAGCTTCCCTTGGAGGGCCAAAGGCCTCCTACAAACTGACACCAGGCACCTGGGCAGCTAACTTTACTTACCCCTGGAAACAGGCCATCCTTTGTTCCCAACTCCCTCTGCCGGGCACCTGGCCTCGGCCACCTACAATCCCGAACGGATCAGCATTTCTTCCAGATGCAAGCTGCCACATGCTGGAAGCCAGGCTTCCCATGGAGGGCCAAAGGCCTCCTACAAACTGACATCAGGCACCTGGGCAGCTGACTTTACTTACCCCTGGAAACAGGCCATAATTTGTGCCCAACTCCCTCGGCCGGTCACCAGGTATCGGCCACCTACAATCCCGAATGGAACAGGATTTCTTCCAGATGCAAGCTGCCACAAACTGGAAGACTGGCTTCCCTTGGAGGGCCAAAGGCCTCCTACAAACTGACATCAGGCACCTGGGCAGCTGACTTTACTTACCCCTGGAAACAGGCCATCATTTGTGCCCAACTCCCTCTGCCGGGCACCTGGCCTCGGCCACCTACAATCTCGAATGGAACAGGATTTCTTCCAGATGAAAGCTGCCACAAACTGGAAGACCAGTTTCCCTTGAAAAGCCAAAGGCCTACTACAAACTGACATCAGACACCTGGGAAGCTGACTTTACTTACCCCTGGAAACAGGCCATCATTTGTGCCCAACTCCCTCTGCCGGGCACCAGGCCTCGGCCACCTACAATCCCAAACGGAACAGGATTTCTTCCAGATGCAAGCTGCCACAAGCTGGAAGCCTGGCTTCCCTTGGAAGGCCAAAGGCCTCCTACAAACTGACATCAGGCACCTGGGCAGCTGACTTTACTTACCCCTGGAAACAGGCCATCCTTTGTGCCCAACTCCCTCTGCCAGGCACCTGGCCTCGGCCACCTACAATACCGAATGGAACAGCATTTCTTCCAGATGCAAGCTGCCACAATCTGGAAGACTAGTTTCCCTTGAAGGGCCAAAGGCCTCCGACAAACTGACATCAGGCACCTGGGCAGCTGACTTTACTTACCCCTGGAAACAGGCCATCATTTGTGCCGAACTCCCTCTGCCAGGCACCAGGCCTCGGCCACCTACAATCCCAAACGGAACAGGATTTCTTTCAGATGCAAGCTGCCACAAGCTGGAAGCCTGGCTTCCCATGGAGGGCCAAAGGCCTGCTACAAACTGACATCAGGCACCTGGGCAGCTGACTTTACTTACCCCTGGAAACAGGCCATCATTTGTGCCAAACTCCCTCTGCCGGGCACCTGGCCTCGGCCACCTACAATCATGAGCAGAACAGCATTTCTTCAAGATGCAAGCTGCCACAAACTGGAAGACTAGCTTCCCTTGGAGGGCCAAAGGCCTCCTACAAACTGACATCAGGCACCTGGGCAGCTAACTTTACTTACCCCTGGAAACAGGCCATCCTTTGTTCCCAACTCCCTCTGCCGGGCACCTGGCCTCGGCCACCTACAATCCCGAACGGAACAGGATTTCTTCCAGATGCATGCTGCCACAAACTGGAAGACTAGCTTCCCTTGCAGGGCCAAAGGCCTCCTACAAACTGACATCAGGCACCTGGGCAGCTGACTTTACTTAGCCCTGGAAACAGGCCATCATTTGTGCCCAACTCCCTCTGCCGGGCACCTGGCCTCGGCCACCTACAATCCCGAACGGAACAGGATTATTTCCAGATGCAAGGAGCCACAAGCTGGGAGCCTGGCTTCCCATGGAGGAACAATAGCCACCTGCACACTGACATTAGGCACCTGGGCAGCTGACTTTACTTACCCCTGGAAACAGGCCATCATTTGTGCCCAACTCCCTCTGCCGGGCACCTGGCCTCGGCCACCTACAATCCCGAACGGAACAGGATTTCTTCGCGATGCAAGCTGCCACAAACTGGAAGACTTGCTTCCCTTGGAGGGCCAAAGGCCTCCTACAAACTGACATCAGGCACCTGGGCAGCTGACTTTACTTACCCCTGGAAACAGGCCATCATTTGTGCCCAACTCCCTCTGCCGGGCACCTGGCCTCGGCCACCTACAATCCCGAACAGAACAGGATTTCTTCCAGATGCAAGCTGCCAAAATCTGGAAGCCTGGCTTCCCATGGAGGGCCAAAGGCCTGCTACAAACTGACATCAGGCACCTGTGCAGCTAGCTTTACTTACCCCTGGAAACAGGCCATCCTTTGTTCCCAACTCCCTCTGCCGGGCACCTGGCCTCGGCCACCTACAATCCCGAACGGAATAGGATTTCTTCCAGATGCAAGCTGCCACAAACTGGAAGACTAGCTTCCCTTGGAGGGCCAAAGGCCTCCTACAAACTGACATCAGGCACCTGGGCAGCTGACTTTACTTACCCCTGGAAACAGGCCATCTTTGTGCCCAACTCCCTCTGCCGGGCACCAGGCCTCGGCCACCTATAATCCCGAATGGAACAGGATTTCTTCCAGATGCCAGCTGCCACAAACTGGAAGACTTGCTTCCCTTGGAAAGCCAAAGGCCTCCTACAAACTGACATCAGGCACCTGGGCAGCTGACTTTACTTACCCCTGGAAACAGGCCATCATTTGTGCCCAACTCCCTGTGCCGGGCACCTGGCCTCGGCCACCTACAATCCCGAATGGAACAGGATTTCTTCCAGATGCAAGCTGCCACAAGCTGGAAGCCTGGCTTCCCTTGGAGGGCCAAAGGCCTCCTACAAACTGACATTAGGCACCTGGGCAGCTGACTTTACTTACCCCTGGAAACAGGCCATCTTTGTGCCCAACCCCCTCTGCCAGGCACCTGGCCTCGGCCACCTACAATCCCGAATGGAACAGCATTTCTTCCAGATGCAAGCTGCCACAAACTGGAAGACTAGCTTCCCTTGAAGGGCCAAAGGCCTCCTACAAACTGACATCAGGCACCTGGGCAGCTGACTTTACTTACCCCTGGAAACAGGCCATCATTTGTGCCCAACTCCCTCTGCCGGGCACCAGGCCTCGGCCACCTACAATCTTGAACGGAACAGGATTTCATTCAGATGCAAGCTGCCACAAGCTGGAAGCCTGGCTTCCCATGGAGTGCCAAAGGCCTCCTACAAACTGACATCAGGCACCTGGGCAGCTGACTTTACTTACCCCTGGAAACAGGCCATCATTTGTGCCAAACTCCCTCTGCTGGGCACCTGGCCTCGGCCACCTACAATCCCGAACGGAACAGGATTTCTTCCAGATGCAAGCTGCCACAAGCTGGAAGCCTGGCTTCCCATGGAGGGCCAAAGGCCTGCTACAAATTGACATCAGGCACCTGGGCAGCTGACTTTACTTACCCCTGGAAACAGGCCATCATTTGTGCCCAACTCCCTCTGCCGGGCACCTGGCCTCGGCCGCCTACAATCATGAGCAGAACAGCATTTCTTCAAGATGCAAGCTGCCACAAACTGGAAGACTAGCTTCCCTTGGAGGGCCAAAGGCCTCCTACAAACTGACATCAGGCACCTGGGCAGCTAACTTTACTTACTCCTGGAAACAGGCCATCCTTTGTTCCCAACTCCCTCTGCCGGGCACCAGGCCTCGGCCACCTACAATCCCGAACGGAACAGGATTTCTTCCAGATGCATGCTGCCACAAACTGGAAGACTAACTTCCCTTGCAGGGCCAAAGGCCTCCTACAAACTGACATCAGGCACCTGGGCAGCTGACTTTACTTACCCCTGGAAACAGGCCATCCTTTGTGCCCAATTTCCTCTGCCGGGCACCTGGCCTCGGCCACCAACAATCCCGAACGGAACAGGATTTCTTCCAGATAGAAGCTGCCACAAGCTGGAAGCCTGGCTTCCCATGTAGGGCCAAAGGCCTGCTACAAACTGACATCAGGCACCTGGGCAGCTGACTTTACTTACCCCTGGAAACAGTCCATCATTTGTGCCCAACTCCCTCTGCCAGGCACCAGGCCTCGGCCACCTACACTCCCGAGCAAAACAGCATTTCTTCAAGATGGAAGCTGCCACAAACTGGAAGACTAGCTTCCCTTGGAGGGCCAAAGGCCTCCTACAAACTGACACCAGGCACCTGGGCAGCTAACTTTACTTACCCCTGGAAACAGGTCATCCTTTGTTCCCAACTCCCTGTGCCGGGCACCTGGCCTCGGCCACCTACAATCCCGAACGGATCAGCATTTCTTCCAGATGCAAGCTGCCACATGCTGGAAGCCAGGCTTCCCATGGAGGGCCAAAGGCCTCCTACAAACTGACATCAGGCACCTGGGCAGCTAACTTTACTTACCCCTGGAAACAGGCCATCTTTGTGCCCAACTCCCTCGGCCGGTCACCAGGCCTCGGCCACCTACAATCCCGAATGGAACAGGATTTCTTCCAGATGCAAGCTGCCACAAACTGGAAGACTGGCTTCCCTTGGAGGGCCAAAGGCCTCCTACAAACTGACATCAGGCACCTGGGCAGCTGACTTTACTTACCCCTGGAAACAGGCCATCATTTGTGCCCAACTCCCTCTGCCGGGCACCAGGCCTCAGCCACCTACAATCCCAAACGGAACAGGATTTCTTTCAGATGCAAGCTGCCACAAGCTGGAAGCCTGGCTTCCCATGGAGGGCCAAAGGCCTGCTACAAACTGACATCAGGCACCTGGGCAGCTGACTTTACTTACCCCTGGAAACAGTCCATCATTTGTGCCCAACTCCCTCTGCCAGGCACCAGGCCTCGGCCACCTACACTCCCGAGCAAAACAGCATTTCTTCAAGATGGAAGCTGCCACAAACTGGAAGACTAGCTTCCCTTGGAGGGCCAAAGGCCTCCTACAAACTGACACCAGGCACCTGGGCAGCTAACTTTACTTACCCCTGGAAACAGGCCATCCTTTGTTCCCAACTCCCTGTGCCGGGCACCTGGCCTCGGCCACCTACAATCCCGAACGGATCAGCATTTCTTCCAGATGCAAGCTGCCACATGCTGGAAGCCAGGCTTCCCATGGAGGGCCAAAGGCCTCCTACAAACTGACATCAGGCACCTGGGCAGCTGACTTTACTTACCCCTGGAAACAGGCCATCTTTGTGCCCAACTCCCTCGGCCGGTCACCAGGCCTCGGCCACCTACAATCCCGAATGGAACAGGATTTCTTCCAGATGCAAGCTGCCACAAACTGGAAGACTGGCTTCCCTTGGAGGGCCAAAGGCCTCCTACAAACTGACATCAGGCACCTGGGCAGCTGACTTTACTTACCCCTGGAAACAGGTTATCATTTGTGCCCAACTCCCTCTGCCGGGCACCTGGCCTCGGCCACCTACAATCTCGAATGGAACAGGATTTCTTCCAGATGCAAACTGCCACAAACTGGAAGACTAGTTTCCCTAGAAAAGCCAAAGGCCTACTACAAACTGACATCAGACACCTGGGCAGCTGACTTTACTTACCCCTGGAAACAGGCCATCATTTGTGCCCAACTCCCTCTGCCGGGCACCAGGCCTCGGCCACCTACAATCCCAAACGGAACAGGATTTCTTCCAGATGCAAGCTGCCACAAGCTGGAAGCCTGGCTTCCCTTTGAGGGCCAAAGGCCTCCTACAAACTGACATCAGGCACCTGGGCAGCTGACTTTACTTACCCCTGGAAACAGGCCATCCTTTGTGCCCAACTCCCTCTGCCAGGCACCTGGCCTCGGCCACCTACAATACCGAATGGAACAGCATTTCTTCCAGATGCAAGCTGCCACAATCTGGAAGACTAGTTTCCCTTGAAGGGCCAAAGGCCTCCTACAAACTGACATTAGGCACCTGGGCAGCTGACTTTACTTACCCCTGGAAACAGGCCATCATTTGTGCCCAACTCCCTCTGCCAGGCACCTGGCCTCGGCCACCTACAATCATGAGCAGAACAGCATTTCTTCAAGATGCAAGCTGCCACAAACTGGAAGACTAGCTTCCCTTGGAGGGCCAAAGGCCTCCTACAAACTGACATCAGGCACCTGGGCAGCTAACTTTACTTACCCCTGGAAACAGGCCATCCTTTGTTCCCAACTCCCTCTGCCGGGCACCTGGCCTCGGCCACCTACAATCCCGAACGGAACAGGATTTCTTCCAGATGCATGCTGCCACAAACTGGCAGACTAGCTTCCCTTGCAGGGCCAAAGGCCTCCTACAAACTGACATCAGGCACCTGGGCAGCTGACTTTACTTAGCCCTGGAAACAGGCCATCCTTTGTGCCCAACTCCCTCTGCCGGGCACCAGGCCTCGGCCACCTACAATCCCGAGCGGAACAGGATTATTTCCAGATGCAAGGAGCCACAAGCTGGAAGCCTGGCTTCCCATGGAGGAACAATAGCCACCTGCACACTGACATTAGGCACCTGGGCAGCTGACTTTACTTACCCCTGGAAACAGGCCATCATTTGTGCCCAACTCCCTCTGCCGGGCACCTGGCCTCGGCCACCTACAATCCCAAACAGAACAGAAATTCTTCCAGATGCAAGCTGCCACAAGCTGGAAGCCTGGCTTCCCTTGGACGGCCAAAGGCCTCTTACAAACTGACATCAGGCACCTGGGCAGCTGACTTTACTTACCCCTGGAAACAGGCCATCCTTTGTGCCCAATTTCCTCTGCCGGGCACCTGGCCTCGGCCACTAACAATCCCGAACGGAACAGGATTTCTTCCAGATGCAAGCTGCCACAAGCTGGAAGCCTGGCTTCCCATGTAGGGCCAAAGGCCTGCTACAAACTGACATCAGGCACCTGGGCAGCTGACTTTACTTACCCCTGGAAACAGTCCATCATTTGTGCCCAACTCCCTCTGCCAGGCACCAGGCCTCGGCCACCTACACTCCCGAGCAAAACAGCATTTCTTCAAGATGGAAGCTGCCACAAACTGGAAGACTAGCTTCCCTTGGAGGGCCAAAGGCCTCCTACAAACTGACACCAGGCACCTGGGCAGCTAACTTTACTTACCCCTGGAAACAGGCCATCCTTTGTTCCCAACTCCCTGTGCCG
>NW_027095299.1:0-25380 GCF_029207755.1 Chamaea fasciata | reverse complement strand
GACAGGGCCCCCCCAGGGACACCCAGGGCTCCCCCAGGGACACCTAGGGGACAGCCAGGGCACCCCCAGGGACACCGAGGTCACCCCCAGGGTCACCTTGGGCACCCCCAGAGACACCGAAGGCACAGTCAGGGCACCCTAGGGACAGCCAGGGCACCCCCAGGGACACCTAGGAGACAGCCAGGGCACCCCCAGGGACACCTAGAAGACAGCCAGCGCAACCTCAGGGACACCTAGGGGACAGCCAGGGCACCCCCAGGGACACCTAGGGGACAGCCAGGGCACTCCAGAGACAGCCAGGGCACCCCCAGGGACACCTAGGGGACAGCCAGGGCACCCGAGGGACAGCCAGAGCACCCCCAGGGACACCTAGGGGACAGGCCGAGCACCCCCAGGGACACCTAGGGGACAGGCAGGGCAGCCCCAGGGACACTGACGGGACAGCCAGGGCACCCCCAGAGACCCCTAGGGGACAGCCAGGGCACTCCCAGGGACACTCTGGGCACCCACAGGGACACCTTGAAGACAGCCAGGGCACCTCAGGGACATCCAGGGCACCCCTAGGGACACCTAGGGGACAGCCAGGGCACCTACAGGGACACCTAGGGAACAGCCAGGGGACCACAGGGACACCCAGAGCACCCCCAGGGACACCTAGGGGACAGCCAGGGCATCCCGGGGGACAGGGAGGGCACCCACAGGGACACCTCGGAGACAGCCAGGGCACGCCAGGGACACCTAGAGGACAGCCAGGGCACTACAGGGACACCTAGGGCACAGCCAGGGCACCCTAGGGACAGCCAGGGCACCCTCAGGGACACCAAGGGCACAGCCAGGCCAACCCAAGGACAGCCAGGGCACCCCCAGGGACACCTAGGGGACAGCCAGGGCACCCCAGGGACGCCAAAGGGAAAGCCAGGGCACCCCCAGGGACACCTAGGGGACCTTCAGGGAACCCCAGGGACACGTACGGGTCAGCCAGGGAACCCCAGGGACACCCAGGGCACCCCCAGGGACACCTAGGGGACAGGCAGGGCACCCCCAGGGACACCTAGGGGACAGCCAGGGCACCCCAAGGACACTCAGGGCACTCCCAGGGACACTTAGGGGACAGCCAGGGCACCCCCAGGGACACCTAGGGAACAGCCAGGGCACCCCAGGCACACCCAGGGTACCCCCAGGGACACCTAGGAGACAGCCAGGGCACCCCAGGGACACCTAGATGACAGGGAAGGCAACCCCAGGGACACCTTGGGGACAGCCAGGGCACCCCCTGGGCACCCCAAGGACACTCAGGGCACCCCCAGGGAAACCGAGGGGACAGCCAGGGCACTCCAGGGACAGCCAGGGCACCCCCAGGGCACCCTAGGGACAGCCAGGGCACCCCCAGGGACACCTAGGGGACAGCCAGGGCACCCCAAGGACACTCAGGGCACCCCCAGGGACACTTAGGGGACAGCCAGGGCCCCCCCAGGGACACCTAGGGGACAGCCAGGGCACCCCAGGCACACTCAGGGCACCCCCAGGGACACCTAGGAGACAGCCAGGGCACCCTAGGGACAGCCAGGGCACCCCCAGGGACACCGAGGGAACAGCCATGCCACCCTAGGGACAGCCAGGGCACCCCCAAGGACACCTAGGGGACACGCAGGGAACCCCCAGGGACACCTACGGAACAGCCAGGGCATCCCCAGGGACACCCAGGGCACCCCCAGGGACACCAAGGGCACCCCAAGGGACACCTAGGGGATAGCCAGGGCACCCCAGGGACACCCAGGGCACCCCAAGGGCCGCCTAGGGGACAGCCAGGGCACCCCGAGGGACACCTAGGGGACAGCCAGGGCACCCCCAGGGACACCTAGAGGACAGGCAGGGCACCCCCAGGGCACCCCAGGGACACCCAGGGCACCCCCAGGGACACGTAGAGGACAGCCATGGCACCCCAGGGACAGCCAGGGCACCCCCAGGGACAGCTAGGGGACAGCCAGGGCACCCCCAGGGACACCAAGGGGACAGCCCGAGCACCCCAAGGACAGCCAGGGCACCCCCAGGGACACCTAGGGGACAGCCAGGGCACCCCAGGGACACCAAGGGGACAGCCAGGTCACCCCCAGGGACACCTAGGGGACAGCCAGGGTACCCCAGGGACACCCAGGGCACCCCTAGGGACACCTACGGGACAGAAAGGGCACCCCCAGGGACACCCTGGGCACCCCCAGGGACACCTAGGGGACCTTCAGGGAACCCCAGGGACACGTACGGGACAGCAAGGGAACCCCAGGGACACCCAGGGCACCCCCAGGGACACCTAGGGGACAGGCAGGGCACCCCCAGGGACACCGAGGGGACAGCCAGGGCACCCCCAGGGACAACTAGAGGATAGGCAGGGCGCCCCCAGGGCACCCCAGGGACACCCAGGGCACCCCCAGGGACACGTAGAGGACAGCCATGGCACCCCAGGGACAGCCAGGGCACCCCCAGGGACAGCTAGGGGACAGCCAGAGCACCCCAAGGACAGTCAGGGCACCCCCAGACACACCAAGGGGACAGCCAGAGCACCCCAAGGACAGCCAGGGCACCCCCAGGGACACCTAGGGGACAGCCAGAGCACCCCCAGGGACACCTAGGGGACAGCCAAGGCACCCCCGGGGACACACTGGGCCCCCCAGGGACACGTAGGGGACAGCCAAGGCACCCCAGAGACACCCTGGGCACCCCCAGGGACACCTAGGGGACAGCCAGGGCACCCTAGGGACAGCCAGGGCACCCCCAAGACACGAAGGGGACAGCCAGGGCACCCCCAGGGACACCAAGGGGACAGCCAGGGCACCCCAGGGACACCCAGGGCACCCCCAGGAACACCTAGGGGACAGCCACGGCACTCCCAGGGACACCCTGGGCACCTCCAGGGACACCGAGGGGACAGCCAGGGCACTCCAGGGACCCCTAGGTGACAGGGAAGGCAACCCCAGGGACACCTTGGGGACAGCCAGGGCGCCCCCTGGGCACCCCAAGGACAGTCAGGGCACCCCCAGGGACACCGAGGGGACAGCCAGGGCACTCCAGGGACAGCCAGGGCACCCCCAGGGCACCCTAGGGACAGCCAGGGCACCCCCAGGGACACCTAGGGGACAGCCAGGGGACCCCCCAGGGACACCTAGGGGACAGCCAGGGCACTCCAGGGTCAGCCAGGGCACCCCCAGGGCACCCCAGGGACACTCAGGGCAGCTCCAGGGACACGTAGGGGACAGCCAGGGCACCCCCAGGGACACCGAGGGGACAGCCAGGGCACCCCCAGGGACAACTAGAGGATAGGCAGGGCGCCCCCAGGGCACCCCAGGGACACCCAGGGCACCCCCAGGGACACGTAGAGGACAGCCATGGCACCCCAGGGACAGCCAGGGCACCCCCAGGGACAGCTAGGGGACAGCCAGAGCACCCCAAGGACAGTCAGGGCACCCCCAGACACACCAAGGGGACAGCCAGAGCACCCCAAGGACAGCCAGGGCACCCCCAGGGACACCTAGGGGACAGCCAGAGCACCCCCAGGGACACCTAGGGGACAGCCAAGGCACCCCCAGGGACACACTGGGCCCCCCAGGGACAGGTAGGGGACAGCCAGGGAACCCCAGAGACACCCTGGGCACCCCCAGGGACACCTAGGGGACAGCCAGGGCACCCTAGGGACAGCCAGGGCACCCCCAAGACACGAAGGGGACAGCCAGGGCACCCCCAGGGACACCAAGGGGACAGCCAGGGCACCCCAGGGACACCCAGGGCACCCCCAGGAACACCTAGGGGACAGCCACGGCACTCCCAGGGACACCCTGGGCACCTCCAGGGACACCGAGGGGACAGCCAGGGGACCCCCCAGGGACACCTAGGGGACAGCCAGGGCACTCCAGGGTCAGCCAGGGCACCCCCAGGGCATCCCAGGGACACTCAGGGCAGCTCCAGGGACACGTAGGGGACAGCCAGGGCACCCCCAGGGACACCTAGGGGACAGCCAGGGCCCCCCCAGGGACACCTAGGGGACAGCCAGGGAACCCCAGGGACACCCTGTGCACCCCCAGGGACAGCCAGGGCACCCCCAGGGACACCGAGAGGACAGGCAGGGCACCGCCAGGGACAACTTGGGGACAGCCAGGGCACCCCAGGGACAGCCAGGGCACCCCCAGGGACACCTAGGGGACCTCCAGAGCACACCCAGGGACACCCAGGGCACCCCCAGGGACACCTAGGGGACAGTCAGGGCCCCCCAAGGGACACCTAGGGGACAGCCAGGGCACCCCAGGGACACCCAGGGCACCCCCAGGGACACTTAGGGGACAGCCAGGGAACCCCTAGGGACACCTAGGGGACAGCCAGGGCACCCCAGGCACACCCAGGGCACCCCCAGGGACACCTAGGGGACAGCCAGGGCACCCTAGGGACAGCCAGGGCACCCCCAGGGACACCGAGGGCACAGCCATGCCACCCTAGGGACAGCCAGGGCACCCCCAAGGACACCTAGGGGACAGCCAGGGCACACCAGGGACGCCAAAGGGAAAGCCAGGGCACCCCCAGGGACACCTAGGGGACAGCCAGGGTACCCCAGGGACACCCAGGGCACCCCCAGGGACACCTACGGGACAGCAAGGGCACCCCCAGGGACACCTTGGGGACCTTCAGGGAACCCCAGGGACACGTACGGGTCAGCCAGGGAACCCCAGGGACACCCAGGGCACCCCCAGGGACACCTAGGGGACAGGCAGGGCACCCCAAGGGACACCTAGGGGACAGCCAGGGCACCCCAAGGACACTCAGGGCACCCCCAGGGACACTTAGGGGACAGCCAGGGCACCCCCAGGGACACCTAGGGAACAGCCAAAGCACCCCAGGCACACCCAGGGCTCCCCCAGGAACACCTAGGAGACAGCCAGGGCACCCCAGGGACACCTAGATGACAGGGAAGGCAACCCCAGGGACACCTTGGGGACAGCCAGGGCACCCCCTGGGCACCCCAAGGACACTCAGGGCACCCCCAGGGACACCGAGGGGACAGCCAGGGCACTCCAGGGACAGCCAGGGCACCCCCAGGGCACCCTAGGGACAGCCAGGGCACCCCCAGGGACACCTAGGGGACAGCCAGGGGACCCCCCAGGGACACCTAGGGGACAGCCAGGGCAGTCCAGGTTCAGCAAGGGCACCCCCAGGGCACCCCAGGGACACCCAGGGCAGCTCCAGGGACACGTAGGGGACAGCCAGGACACCCCCAGGGACACCTAGGGGACAGCCAGGGCCCCCTCAGGGACAGCTAGGGGACAGCCAGGGAACCCCAGGGACACCCTGTGCACCCCCAGGGACAGCCAGGGCACCCCCAGAGACACCGAGAGGACATGCAGGGCACCGCCAGGGACAACTTGGGGACAGCCAGGGTACCCCAGGGACAGCCAGGGCACCCCCAGGGACACCTAGGGGACCTCCAGAGCACACCAAGGACACCCAGGGCACCACCAGGGACACCTAGGGGACAGCCAGGGCCCCCCCAGGGACACCTAGGGGACAGCCAGGGCACCCCAAGGACACTCAGGGCACCCCCAGGGACACTTAGGGGACAGCCAGGGCACCCCCAGGGACACCTAGGGGACAGCCAGGGCACCCCAGGCACACCCAGGGCACCCCCAGGGACACCTAGGAGACAGCCAGGGCACCCTAGGGACAGCCAGGGCACCCCCAGGGACACCGAGGGAACAGCCATGCCACCCTAGGGACAGCCAGGGCATCCCCAAGGACACCTAGGGGACACGCAGGGAACCCCCAGGGACACCTAGGGAACAGCCAGGGCATCCCCAGGGACACCCAGGGCACCCCCAGGGACACCAAGGGCACAGCCAGAACACCCTAGGGACAGCCAGGGCACCCTCAGGGACACCCAGGGCACCCCAAGGGACACCTAGGGGATAGCCTGGGCACCCCAGGGACACCCAGGGCACCCCAAGGGCCGCCTAGGGGACAGCCAGGGCACCCCGAGGGACACCTAGGGGACAGCCAGGGCACCCCCAGGGACACCTAGAGGACAGGCAGGGCACCCCCAGGGCACCCCAGGGACACCCAGGTCACCCCCAGGGACACGTAGAGGACAGCCATGGCACCCCAGGGACAGCCAGGGCACCCCCAGGGACAGCTAGGGGACAGCCAGGGCACCCCCAGGGACACCAAGGGGACAGCCCGAGCACCCCAAGGACAGCCAGGGCACCCCCAGGGACACCTAGGGGACAGCCAGGGCACCCCAGGGACACCAAGGGGACAGCCAGGGCACCCCCAGGGACACCTAGGGGACAGCCAGGGTACCCCAGGGACACCCAGGGCACCCCTAGGGACACCTACGGGACAGCCAGGGCACCCCCAGGGACACTGACGTGACAGACAGGGCACCCCAGGGACACCTAGGGCACAGCCAGGGCACCCTAGGGACACCTAAGGGACACCCTGGGCACCCCCAGGGACACCAAGGGGACCACCAGGGAAACCTAGGTGACAGCGAGGGCACCCCAGGGACAGCGAGGGCACCCCCAGGGACACCTAGGGGACCTCCAGGGAACCCCAGGGACACGTACAGGACAGCCAGGGAACCCCACTGACACCCTGTGCACACCCAGGGACACCCAGGGCCCCCTCAGGGACTCCTAGGGGACAGCCAGGGAACCCCAGGGACACCCTGGGCACCCCCAGGGACACCTAGGGGACAGCCAGGGCCCCCCCAGGGACACCTAGGGGACAGCCAGGGCACTCCAGGGACAGCCAGGGCATCCCCAGGGCCACCTAGGGGACAGCCAGGGCACCCCCAGGGACACCAAGGGGACCCCCAGGGACACCTAGGGGACAGCCAGGGCACCTACAGAGACACCTAGGGCACAGCCAGGGCACCCTAGGGACATTCAGCGCACCCCCAGGGACACCTAGGGGACAGCCAGGGCATCCGCAGGGACACCCAGGGCACCCCCAGGGACACCTAGAGGACAGCCAGGGCATCCCCAGGGACACCTAAGGGACAGGCAGGGCACCCCCAGGGACACCTAGGGGACAGCCAGGGCCCCCCCAGGGACAACTAGGGGACAGCCAGGGCACTCCAGGGAAACCCAGGGCACCCCCAGGGACACCTAGGGGACAGCCAGGGCACCCTAAAGACAGCCAGGGCACCCCCAGGGACACCTAGGGGACAGGCAGGGCACCCCCAGGGAAACCGAGGGGAAAGCCAGGGCACCCCCAGGGACACCTAGGGGAAGGCAGGACACCCCCAGGGACACCTAGGGGACAACCAGGGCACCCCCAGGGACATTTAGGGGACAGCCAGGGCACTCCAGGGACACCCAGGGCACCCCCAGGGACACCTAGGGACAGGCCGGGCACCCCCAGGGACACCTAGGGGACAGGCAGGGCACCCCCAGAGACACTGACGGGACAGCCAGGGCACCCCCAGAGACCCCTAGGGGACAGCCAGGGCACTCCCAGGGACACTCTGGGCACCCACAGGGACACCTTGAAGACAGCCAGGGCACCTCAGGGACACCCAGGGCACCGCCAGGGACACGAAGGGGACAGCCAGGGCACCCCAGGGACACCCAGGGCACCCCCAGGGACACCTAGGGGACAGGCAGGGCACCCCCAGGGACACCCAGGGCACCCCCAGGGACACCTAGGGGACAGGCAGGGCACCCCCAGGGACACTGACGGGACAGCCAAGGCACCCCCAGGGACACCTAGGGGACAGCCAGGGCACCCCAGGGACACCCTGGGCACCGCAGGGACAGAGGGGACAGGCACGGCACCCCAGAGACCCCTAGGGGACAGCCAGGGCCCCCCCAGGGACACCTAGGGGACAGCCAGGGCACTCCAGGGACAGCCAGGGCACCCCCAGGGACACCTAGGGCACTCCCAGGGACACCAAGGGGACAGCCAGGGCACCCTAAAGACAGCCAGGGCACCTCCAGGGACACCTAGGGGACACCCAGAGCCCCCCCAGGGACAACTAGGGGACAGCCAGGGCACTCCAGGGAAACCCAGGGCACCCCCAGGGACACCTAGGGGACAGCCAGGGCACCCTAAAGACAGCCAGGGCACCCCCAGGGACACCTAGGGGACAGGCAGGGCACCCCCAGGGACACCGAGGGGAAAGCCAGGGCACCCCCAGGGACACCTAGGGGAAGGCAGGACACCCCCAGGGACACCTAGGGGACAGCCAGGGCAACCCCAGGGACATTTAGGGGACAGCCAGGGCACTCCAGGGACACCCAGGGCACCCCCAGGGACACATAGGGGACAGGCCGGGCACCCCCAGGGACACCTAGGGAACAGGCAGGGCACCCCCAGGGACACTGACGGGACAGCCAGGGCACCCCCAGAGACCCCTAGGGGAAGGCCAGGGCACTCCCAGGGACACTCTGGGCACCCACAGGGACACCTTGAAGACAGCCAGGGCACCTCAGGGACACCCAGGGCAACGCCAGGGACACGAAGGGGACAGCCAGGGCGCCCCAGGGACACCCAGGGCACCCCCAGGGACACCTAGGGGACAGGCAGGGCACCCCCAGGGACACCCAGGGCACCCCCAACGACACCTAGGGGACAGGCAGGGCACCCCCAGGGACACTGACGGGACAGCCAGGGCACCCCCAGGGACACCTAGGGGACAGCCAGGGCACCCCAGGGACACGCAGGGCACCCCCAGGGACACCTAGGGGAAAGCCAGGGCACCCGAGGGACACCTAGCGGAAGGCAGGACACCCCCAGGGACACCTAGGGTACAGCCATGGCACCCCAGGGACACCCAGGGCACCCTCAGGGACACCGAGGGCACAGCCAGGGCACCCCCAGGGACACCTAGGAGAAAGGCAGGGCACCCCCAGAGACCCCTAGGGGACAGCCAGGGCCCCCCCAGGGACACTCAGGGCACCCCCAGGGACACCTAGTGAACAGCCAGGGCATCCCCAGGGACACCCAGGGCACCCCCAGGGACACCTAGAGGACAGCCAGGGCACCCCCAGGGACACCTAGGGGACAGGCAGGGCACCCCCAGGGACATTTAGGGGACAGCCAGGGCCCCGCCAGGGACACCTAGGGGACAGCCAGGGCACTCCAGGGACAGCCAGGGCACCCTAAAGACAGCCAGGGCACCTCCAGGGACACCTAGAGGACACCCAGGGCCCCCCCAGGGACACCTAGGGGACAGCCAGGGAACCCCAGGAACACCATGGGCACGCCCAGGGACACCGAGGGGACAGGCAGGGCACCCACAGGGACATTTAGTGGACAGGCAGGGCACCCCCAGGGACACTGACGGGACAGCCAGGGCACCCCAGGGACACCCAGGGCACCCCCAGGGACACCGAGGGGATAGCCAGGGCACCCTAGGGACAGCCATGGCACCCCCAGGGACACCTAACGGACAGGCAGGGCACCTCCAGGGACAGCCAGGGTACCCCCAGGGCACCCCAGGGACACCCAGGGCACCCCCAGGGACACCTAGGGACAGTCAGGGCACCCCAGGGTCAGCCAGGGCACCCCGAGGGACACCTAAGTGACAGCCAGGGCACCCCAGGGACATCGAGGGACAGCCAGGAACCCCCTGGGACAGCCAGCTCACCCCCACGGCCGCCTCCACCTCCAGGAGCGAACAAAACACCCAGGGCACCCACAGGGACACCTACGGGACAGGCAGGGCACACCCAGGGACACCTAGGGGACAGCCAGGGCACCCCAGGGACACCCAGGGCACCCCGAACGACACCAAGGGGACAGGCAGGGCACACCCAGGGACACCTAGGGGACACCCAGGGCACCCCCAAGGACACCTAGGGGACAGGCAGGGCACCCCCAGGGACACCCAGGGCACCCCGAACGACACCTAGGGGACAGGCAGGGCACACCCAGGGACACCTAGGGGACAGCCAGGGCACCCTAAAGACAGCCAGGGCACCCCCAGGGACACCTAGGGGACAGGCAGGGCACCCCCAGGGACACCGAGGGGAAAGCCAGGGCACTCCAGGGACACCCAGGGCACCCCCAGGGACACCTAGGGGACAGCCAGGGCACCCCCAGGGAAACCTAGGGGACAGCCAGGGCACCCCCAAGGACACCTAGAGGACAGGCAGGGCACCCCCACGGCACCCCAGGGACACCCAGGGACACCTAGGGGACAGCCAGGGCATCCCCAGGGACACCCAGGTCACCCCCAGGGACACCTAGGGGACAGCCAGGGCACCCCAGGGACATCGAGGGACAGCCAGGAACCCCCTGGGACAGCCAGCTCACCCCCACAGCCGCCTCCACCTCCAGGAGCTATCAAAACCCTCCTCAGGTTCTTTGATGCCTCAAATGGGCCGCCCAAGCCTCCCGAATACCCCCCAAAGCACCCAAAGCAGCCCCCAGGACGCCCCCCAGACCCCCCACAACCGAAAAACCTCCTCCCCGACAACTCAGGACCCCCAGGATCCCCCGAAATCCGCGCCCCCCTCACCCTGAGGTCCCGTTTGAGCCGCTCCACGTTGCGGACAGGCACCAGCTCATCAAGCCCCAAGCACCAACACCTGCGGGACTGGGATGGACTGAGAGCACTGGGAGGGTGACCAGAGAAACCTGGGATGGACAAAGAGTGGACTGGGATGAACTGGGATGAACTGGCATGCGTGTGGGGGTCCATGGTGGCCACTCGGTGCCTTACTGGTCTATACTGGGTAGGTCGGATGGCCCCAGGGGAGGGGGTGAGGCCACAATGGTCCACACTGGGAGGGGAGTCACCATGGCGCCGGAGGCGGAGTCGAGGATACGAGCGAGGCAAGGACACCTAGGGGACAGCCAGGGCAACCCAGGGACACCAGGGCCCCCCAGAGACACCTAGGGGACAGCCAGGGAACCCCAGGGACACCCTGTGCACCCCCAGGGACACCTAGGGGACAGCCAGGGCCCATCCCGGGACACCTAGGGGACAGCCAGGGAACCCCAGGGACACCCTGTGCACGCCCAGGGACACCCAGGGAACACCCAGGGACACCTAGGAGACAGCCAGGGCACCCTAGGGACAGCCAGGGCACCCCCAGGGACACCAAAAGCACAGCCAGGGCACCCCCAGGGACACCGAGAGGACAGGCAGGGCACCCCCAGGGACACCTTGGGGACAGCCAGGGCACCCCAGGGACAGCAAGGGCACCCCCAAGGACACCTAGGGGACCTCCAGGGCACCCCCAGGGACACCCAGGGCACCCCCAGGGCCACCTAGGGGACAGCCAGGGCACCCCAGGGACAGCCAGGGCACCCCCAGGGACACCTAGGGGACAGCCAGAGCACCCCAAGGACAGTCAGGGCACCGCCAGGGACACCAAGGGGACAGCCAGAGCACCCCAAGGACAGCCAGGGCACCCCCAGGGACACCTAGGGGACAGCCAGGGCACCCCCAGGGACACCCTAGCCACCCCCAGGGAACCCTAGGGGACAGCCAGGAAACCCGAGGGACAGCCAGGGAACCCCCAGGGACACCTAGAGGACAGGAAGGGCACCCCCAGGGACACCTAGGGGACAGCCAGGGCCCCCCCAGGGACACCAAGGGGACAGCCAGGGCACACCAGGGACAGCCAGGGCCCCCACAGGGACACCCAGGGCACCCCCAGGGACATCTAGGGGACAGGCAGGGCACGCCCAGGGACATTTAGGGGACAGCCAGGGCACTCCAGGGACACCCAGGGCACGCCCAGGGACACCTAGGGGACAGGCAGGGAACCCCCAGGGACACTGACGGGACAGCCAGGGCACCCCCAGAGACCCCTAGGGGACAGCCAGGGCACCCCAGGGACACCCAGGGCACCCCCAGGGACATCAAGGGGACAGCCAGGGCACCCCCAGGGACAACTAGAGGATAGGCAGGGCGCCCCCAGGGCACCCCAGGGACACCCAGGGCACACCCAGGGACAGCTAGGGGACAGCCAGAGCACCCTAAGGACAGTCAGGGCACCCCCAGGGACACCAAGGGGACAGCCAGAGCACCCCCAGGACAGCCAGGGCACCCCCAGGGACACCTAGGGGACAGCCAGGGCACCCCCAGGGACACCTAGGGGACAGCCAAGGAACCCCAGGGACACACTGGGCCCCCCAGGGACACGTAGGGGACAGCCAGGGCACCCCAGAGACACCCTGGGCACCCCCAGGGACACCTAGGGGACAGCCAGGGCACCCTAGGGACAGCCAGGGCACCCCCAAGACAGGAAGGGGACAGCCAGGGCACCCCCAGGGACACCAAGGGGACAGCCAGGGCACCCCAGGGACACCCAGGGCACCCCCAGGAACACCCAGGGGACAGCCACGGCACTCCAAGGGACACCCTGGGCACCCCCAGGGAAACCGAGGGGACAGCCAGGGCACCCCAGGGACACCCTGGGCACCCCCAGGGAAACCGAGGGGACAGCCAGGGCACCCCAGGGACACCTAGGTGACAGGGAAGGCAACCCGAGGGACACCTTGGGGACAGCCAGGGCACCCCCTGGGCACCCCAAGGACAGTCAGGGCACCCCCAGGGACACCGAGGGGACAGCCAGGGCACTCCAGGGACAGCCAGGGCACCCCCAGGGCACCCTAGGGACAGCCAGGGAACCCCCAGGGACACCTAGGGGACAGCCAGGGGACCCCCCAGGGACACCTAGGGGACAGCCAGGGCACTGCAGGGTCAGCCAGGGCACCCCCAGGGCACCCCAGGGACACCCAGGGCAGCTCCACGGACACGTAGGGGACAGCCAGGGCACCCCCAGGGACACCTAGGGGACAGCCAGGGCCCCCCCAGGGACACCTAGGGGACAGCCAGGGCACCCCCAGGGACAGCCAGGGCACCCCCAGGGACACCTAGGGGAGAGGCAGGGCACCCCCAGGGACACCTAGGGGACAGCCAGGGCACCCCCATGGACACCTATGGGACAGCCAGGGCACCCCCAGGGACACCTAGGGGACAGGCAGGGCATTCCCAGGGACACTGACGGGACAGCCAGGGCACGCCCAGAGACCCCTAGGGGACAGCCAGGGCACCCCAGGGACACCGATGTCACCCCTAGGGACACCTAGGGCACCCCCAGAGACACCGAAGGCACAGCCAGTGCACCCTAGGGACAGCCAGGGCACCCCCAGGGACACCTAGGGGACAGCCAGGGCACCCCCAGGGACACCTAGAAGACAGCCAGGGCAACCCCAGGGACACCTAGAAGACAGGCAGGGCAACCCCAGGGACACCTACGGGACAGCCAGGGCACCCCCAGGGACACCTACGGGACAGCCAGGGCACCCGCAGGGACACCAAGGGGACATCCAGAGCACCCCAGGGACACCCAGGGCAACCCCAGGGACACCTAGAGGACAGACAGAGCACCCCAGGCACACCAACGGCACCCCCAGGGACACCTAGGGGACAGCCAGGGCACCCCGAGGGACACCAGGGCACCACCAGGGACACCTAGGGGACAGTCAGGGCACCCCAGGGACAGCGAGGGCACCCCCAGGGACACCTAGGCGACCTCCAGGGACATCTAGGGGACAGCCAGGGCACCCCAGGGACAGCCAGGGCACCCCCAGGGACACCTAGGGGACAGCCAGGGCACCCCAGGGACAGCCAGAGCACCCCCAGGGACGCCTAGGGGACAGCCAGGGCCCCCCCAGGGACACCTAGGGCACAGCCAGGGCACCCCCAGGGACCCTTAGGGGACAGCCAGGGCACCCCCATGGACGCCTAGGGGACAGCCAGGGCCCCCCCAGGGACACCTAGAGGACAGCCAGGGCACGCCAGGGACACCCAGGGCACCCTCAGGGACCCCTAGGGGAGAGCCAGGGCACCCCCAGGGACACTGAGGGGACAGCCATGGCACCCCAGGGACACCTACGGGACAGCCAGGGCACCCTCTGGGTCTCCAAGGACAGCCAGGGCACCCCAAGGACAGCCAGGGCAGCCCAGGGACACCTAGGGGACAGGCAGGGCACCCCAGAGCAGCCCAGGGACAGCCAGGGTACCCCAGGGACACGTAGGGGACCTCCCGGGCACCCCAGGGACACCCAGGGCCCCCCCAGGGACACCTAGGGGACAGCCAGGGCCCCCCCAGGGACACCTAGTGGACAGCCAGGGCTACCCAGGGACACCCAGGGCACCCCCAGGGACACCGAGGGGACAGCCAGGGCACCCTAGGGAAACCATGGCACCCTAGGGACAGCCAGGGCACCCCCAGAGACACCTAGGGGACAGGCAGGGCATTCCCAGGGACACTGACGGGACAGCCAGGGCACGCCCAGAGACCCCTAGGGGACAGCCAGGGCACTCCCAGGGACACTCTGGGCACCCACAGGGACACTTTGGGGACGTCCAGGGCACCCCCAGGGACACCCAGGGCACCCCCAGGGCCACCTAGGGGACAGCCAGGGCACCCCAGGGACAGCCAGGGCCCCCCCAGGGACACCTAGGGGACAGCCAGGGCACCCCCAGGGACACCGATGTCACCCCCAGGGACACCTAGGGCACCCCCAGAGACACCGAAGGCACAGCCAGTGCACCCTAGGGACAGCCAGGGCACCCCCAGGGACACCTAGGGGACAGCCAGGGCACCTCCAGGGACACCTAGAAGACAGCCAGGGCAACCCCAGGGACACCTAGAAGACAGGCAGGGCAACCCCAGGGACACCTAGGGGACAGCCAGGGCACCCCCAGGGACACCTACGGGACAGCCAGGGCACCCCCAGGGACACCAAGGAGACATCCAGAGCACCCCAGGGACACCCAGGGCAACCCCAGGGACACCTAGAGGACAGACAGAGCACCCCAGGCACACCAACGGCACCCCCAGGGACACCTAGGGAACAGCCAGGGCACCCCGAGGGACACCAGGGCACCACCAGGGACACCTAGGGGACAGTCAGGGCACCCCAGGGACAGCGAGGGCACCCCCAGGGACACCTAGGCGACCTCCAGGGACATCTAGGGGACAGCCAGGGCACCCCAGGGACAGCCAGGGCACCCCCAGGGACACCTAGGGGACAGCCAGGGCACCCCAGGGACAGCCAGAGCACCCCCAGGGACGCCTAGGGGACAGCCAGGGCCCCCCCAGGGACACCTAGGGCACAGCCAGGGCACCCCCAGGGACCCTTAGGGGACAGCCAGGGCACCCCCATGGACGCCTAGGGGACAGCCAGGGCCCCCCCAGGGACACCTAGAGGACAGCCAGGGCACGCCAGGGACACCCAGGGCACCCTCAGGGACCCCTAGGGGAGAGCCAGGGCACCCCCAGGGACACTGAGGGGACAGCCATGGCACCCCAGGGACACCTAGGGGACAGCCAGGGCACCCTCTGGGACTCCAAGGACAGCCAGGGCACCCCAAGGACAGCCAGGGCAGCCCAGGGACACCTAGGGGACAGGCAGGGCACCCCAGAGCAGCCCAGGGACAGCCAGGGTACCCCAGGGACACGTAGGGGACCTCCCGGGCACCCCAGGGACACCCAGGGCCCCCCCAGGGACACCTAGGGGACAGCCAGGGCCCCCCCAGGGACACCTAGTGGACAGCCAGGGCTACCCAGGGACACCCAGGGCACCCCCAGGGACACCGAGGGGACAGCCAGGGCACCCTAGGGACAGCCATGGCACCCTAGGGACAGCCAGGGCACCCCCAGAGACACCGAGGGCACAGCCAGGGCACCCTAGGGACAGCCAGGGCACACCCAGGGACACCTAAGGGACAGGCAGGGCACCCCCAGGAACACTGACGGGACAGCCAGGGCACCCCCAGAGACCCCTAGAGGACAGCCAGGGACCTCCTAGGGACACTCTGGGCACCCCAAGGGACACCTTGGGGTCAGCCAGGGCACCCCAGGGACACCCAGGGCACCCCGAGGGACACGGAGGGGACAGCCAGGGCACCCCCAGGGACACCTAGGGCAAGGCAGGACACCCCCAGGGACACCTAGGGGACAGGCAGGGCACCTCCAGGGACACCTAGGGGACAGCCAGGGCACCCTAGGGACAGCCAGGGCACCCCGAGGGACACCTAAGTGACAGCCAGGGCACCCCAGGGACATCGAGGGACAGCCAGGAACCCCCTGGGACAGCCAGCTCACCCCCACGGCCGCCTCCACCTCCAGGAGCTATCAAAACCCTCCTCAGGTTCTTTGATGCCTCAAATGGGCCGCCCAAACCTCCCGAATACCCCCCAAAGCACCCAAAGCAGCCCCCAGGACGCCCCCTGGACCCCCCACAACCCAAAATCCCCCTCCACGACAACTCAGGACCCCCAGGATCCCCCCAAATCCGCGCCCCCCTCACCCTGAGGTCCCGTTTGAGCCGCTCCACGTTGCGGACAGGCACCAGCTCATCAAGCCCCAAGCACCAACACCTGCGGGACTGGGATGGACTGAGAGCACTGGGAGGGTGACCAGAGAAACCTGGGATGGACAAAGAGTGGACTGGGATGAACTGGGATGAACTGGCAGGCGTGTGGGGGTCCATGGTGGCCACTCGGTGCCTTACTGGTCTATACTGGGATGGGTCGGATGGCCCCAGGGGAGGGGGTGAGGCCACAATGGTCCAGACTGGGAGGGGAGTCACCATGGCGCCGGAGGCGGAGTCGAGGATACGAGCCAGGCAAGGACACCTAGGGGACAGCCAGGGCATCCCCAGGGACACCCAGGTCACCCCCAGGGACACCTAGGGGACAGCCAGGGCACCCCAGGCACACCCAGGGCACCCCCAGGGACACCTAGGGGACAGCCACGGCACACTAGGGACAGCCAGGGCACCCCCAGGGACACCGAGGGGACAGCCACGGCACCCCCAGAGACACTGAGGGCACAGCCAGGGCACCCTGGGGACAGCCAGGGCACCCCCAGGGACACCTAGGGGACAGGCAGGACACCCCCAGGGACACCTAGGGGACAGCCAGGGCACCCCCAGGGACATTTAGGGGACAGCTAGGGCACTCCAGGGACACCCAGGGCACCCCCAGGGACATTTAGGTGACAGCCAGGGCACTCCAGGGACACCCAGGGAACCTCCAGGGACACCTAGGGGACAGGCAGGGAACCGCCAGGGACACCTAGGGGACAGCCAGGGCACCCCCAGGGACACCCAGGGCACCCCCAGGGACACCTAGGGGACAGGATGGGCACCCCCAGTGCACCCCAGGGACACCCAGCGCACCCCCAGGGACACCAAGGGGACAGCCAGAGAACCCCAAGGACAGCCAGGGCACCCACAGGGACACCTAGGGGACAGCCAGGGCACCCCAGGGACTCCTAGGGGACAGCCAGGGCACCCCCAGGGACACCTAGGGGACAGGCAGCGCACCCCCAGAGACCCCTAGGGGACAGCCAGGGCCCACCCAGGGACACCCAGGGCACCCCCAGGGACACCTAGGGAACAGTCAGGGCATCCCCAGGGACACCCAGGGCACCCCCAGGGACACCTAGAGGACAGCCAGGGCACCCCCAGGGACACCTAGGGGACAGGCAGTGCACCCCCAGGGACACCTAGGGGACAGCCAGGGCCCCCCCAGGGACACCTAGGGGACAGCCAGGGCACTCCAGGGACAGCCAGGGCACCCCAGGGACACCGAGGGCACAGCCAGGGCACCCTAGAGACAGCCAGGGCACCCCCAGAGACACAGAGGGCACAGCCAGGGCACCCTGGGGACAGCCAGGGCACCCCCAGGGACACCTAGGGGACAGGCAGGTCACCCCCAGGGACACCTAGGGGACAGCCAGGGCACCCTAGGGACAGCCAGGGCACACCCAGGGACACCTAGGGGACAGGCATGGCACCCCCAGGGACACCTAGGGGATAGCCAGGGCACCCCAGGGACAGCCAGGGCACCCCCTGGGACACCAAGGGGACAGACAGGGCACCCCCAGGGACACCGAGGGGAAAGCCAGGGCACCCCCAGGGACACCAAGGGGAAGGCAGGACACCCCCAGGGACACCTAGGGGACAGCCAGGGCACCCCCAGGGACATTTAGGGGACAGCTAGGGCACTCCAGGGACACCCAGGGCACCCCCAGGGACATTTAGGTGACAGCCAGGGCACTCCAGGGACACCCAGGGAACCTCCAGGGACACCTAGGGGACAGGCAGGGAACCGCCAGGGACACCTAGGGGACAGCCAGGGCACCCCCAGGGACACCCAGGGCACCCCCAGGGACACCTAGGGGACAGGATGGGCACCCCCAGTGCACCCCAGGGACACCCAGCGCACCCCCAGGGACACCAAGGGGACAGCCAGAGAACCCCAAGGACAGCCAGGGCACCCACAGGGACACCTAGGGGACAGCCAGGGCACCCCAGGGACTCCTAGGGGACAGCCAGGGCACCCCCAGGGACACCTAGGGGACAGGCAGCGCACCCCCAGAGACCCCTAGGGGACAGCCAGGGCCCACCCAGGGACACCCAGGGCACCCCCAGGGACACCTAGGGAACAGTCAGGGCATCCCCAGGGACACCCAGGGCACCCCCAGGGACACCTAGAGGACAGCCAGGGCACCCCCAGGGACACCTAGGGGACAGGCAGTGCACCCCCAGGGACACCTAGGGGACAGCCAGGGCCCCCCCAGGGACACCTAGGGGACAGCCAGGGCACTCCAGGGACAGCCAGGGCACCCCAGGGACACCGAGGGCACAGCCAGGGCACCCTAGAGACAGCCAGGGCACCCCCAGAGACACAGAGGGCACAGCCAGGGCACCCTAGGGACAGCCAGGGCACCCCCAGGGACACCTAGGGGACAGGCAGGCCACCCCCAGGGACACCTAGGGGACACCCAGGGCCCCCCCAGGGACACCTAGGGGACAGCCAGGGAACCCCAGGAACACCATGGGCACGCCCAGGGACACGTAGGGCACCCCAAGAGACACTGAGGGCCCAGCCAGGGCACCCTAGGGACAGCCATGGCACCCTAGGGACACCCAGGGCACCCCCAGAGACACCGAGGGCACAGCCAGGGCACCCGAGGGACAGCCAGGGCACCCCCAGGGACACCTAGGGGACAGGCAGGGCACCTCCAGGGACAGCCAGGGTACCCCCAGGGACACCTAGGGACAGTCAGGGCACCCCAGGGACACCTAGGGGACAGCCAGGGCACCCCAGGGACACCTAGGGGACAGCCAGGGCACCCTGGGGACACCTAGGGCACCCCCAGGGACATCGAGGGACAGCCAGGAACCCCCTGGGACAGCCAGCTCACCCCCATGGCCGCCTCCACCTCCAGGAGCGATCAAAACCCTCCTCTGGTTCTTTGATGCCTCAAATGGGCCGCCCAAACCTCCCGAATACCCCCCAAAGCACCCAAAGCAGCCCCCAGGACTCCCTCCAGAACCCCACAACCCAAAAACCCCCTCCACGACAACTCAGGACCCCCAGGATCCCCCCAAATCCGCGCCCCCCTCACCCTGAGGTCCCGTTTGAGCCGCTCCACGTTGCGGACAGGCACCAGCTCATCAAGCCCCAAGCACCAACACCTGCGGGACTGGGATGGACTGAGAGCACTGGGAGGGTGACCAGAGAAACCTGGGATGGACAAAGAGTGGACTGGGATGAACTGGGATGAACTGCCAGGCGTGTGGGGGTCCATGGTGGCCACTCGGTGCCTTACTGGTCTATACTGGGATGGGTCGGATGGCCCCAGGGGAGGGGGTGAGGCCACACTGGTCGAGACTGGGAGGGGAGTCACCATGGTGCCGGAGGCGGAGTCGAGGATACGAGCGAGGCAGGGACACCTAGGGGACAGCCAGGGCAACCCAGGGACACCAGGGCCCTCCCAGGGACACCTAGGGGACAGCCAGGGAACCCCAGGGACACCCTGGGCACCCCCAGGGACACCTAGGGGACAGCAAGGGCACCCCCAGGGACACCTAGGGGACAGGCAGGGCACACCCAGGGACACCTAGGGGACAGCCAGGGCCCCCCCAGGGACACCTAGGGGACAGGCAGGGCACCCCCAGGGACACCGAGGGGACAGCCAGGGCACCCCCAGGGACACCTAGAGGACAGGCAGGACACCCCCAGGGCACCCCAGGGACACCCATTGCACCCCCAGGGACACCAAGGGGACAGCCAGAGCACCCCAAGGACAGCCAGGGCACCCCCAGGGACACCTAGGGGACAGCCAGGGCACCCCAGGGACACCAAGGGGACAGCCAGGGCAACCCCAGGGACACCTAGGGGACAGCCAGGGCACCCCAGGGACACCCAGGGCACCCCCTGGGACACCAAGGGGACAGGCAGGGCACCCCCAGGGACACCGAGGGGAAAGCCAGGGCACCCCCAGGGACACCTAGGGGAAGGCAGGACACCCCCAGGGACACCTAGGGGACAGCCAGGGCACCCCCAGGGACATTTAGAGGACAGCCAGGGCACTCCAGGGACACCCAGGGCACTCCCAGGGACACCTAGGGGACAGCCAGGGCACCCCCAGGGACACCCAGGGCACCCCCAGGGACACCTAGGGGACAGGCAGGGCACCCCCAGGGACACCTAGGGGACAGCCAGGGCACCCCCAGGGACACTGACGGGACAGCCAGGGCACCCCCAGAGACCCCTAGGGGACAGCCAGGGCACTCCCAGGGACACTCGGGGCACCCACAGGGACACCTTGGGGACAGCCAGGGCACCCAAGGGACACCCAGGGCACCCCCAGGGACACCTAGGGGACAGGCAGGGCACCCCCAGGGACACCCAGGGCACCCCCAACGACACCTAGGGGACAGGCAGGGCACCCCCAGGGACACCTAGGGGACAGGAAGGGCACCCCCAGGGACACCTAGGGGACAGCCAGGTCTACCCAGGGACACCTAGAGGACAGGCAGGGCACCCCCAGGGCACCCCAGGGACACCCAGGGACGCCTAGGGGACAGCGAGGGCACCCCCAGGGACACCTAGGGGACACCCAGGGCACCCCGAGGGACACCAGGGCACCCCCAGGGACACCTAGGGGACAGCCAGGGCACCCGAGGGACAGCCAGAGCACCCGCAGGGACACCAAGGGCACAGCCAGGGCACCCTAGGGACACCCAGCGCACCCCCAGGGACACCTAGGGGACAGCCAGGGCATCCCCAGGGACACCCAGGGCACCCCCAGGGACACGTAGAGGACAGCCAGGGCATCCCCAGGGACACCTAGGGGACAGGCAGGGACCCCCCAGGGACACCTAGGGGACAGCAAGGGCACCCACAGGGACACCCAGGGCACCCCCAGGGACACGTAGGGGACAGCCAGGGCACCCCAGGGACACCCTGGGCGCCCCCAGGGACACCTAGGGGACAGCCAGGGCACTCCGAGGGACAGGGAGGGCACCCCCAGGGACACCTAGGGGACAGGCAGGGCACCCCCAGAGACCCCTAGGGGCCAGACAGGGCACCCTAGGGACAGCAATGGCACCCCCAGGGACACGTAGGGGACAGGCTGGGCACCGTAGGGACAGCCAGGGCACCCCCTGGGCCACCTAGGGAACAGCCAGGGGACCCCAGGGACACGTAGGGGACAGCCAGGGCACCCCCAGGGACACCAAGGGGAAGGCAGGACACCCCCAGGGACACCTAGGGGACAGCCAGGGCACCCCCAGGGACATTTAGGGGACAGCTAGGGCACTCCAGGGACACCCAGGGCACCCCCAGGGACATTTAGGTGACAGCCAGGGCACTCCAGGGACACCCAGGGAACCCCCAGGGACACCTAGGGGACAGGTAGGGAACCGCCAGGGACACCTAGGGGACAGCCAGGGCACCCCCAGGGACACCCAGGGCACCCCCAGGGACACCTAGGGGACAGGCAGGGCACCCCCAGTGCACCCCAGGGACACCTTGGGGACAGCCAGGGCACCCCAGGGACAGCCAGGGCACCCCCAAGGACACCTAGGGGACCTCCAGGGCACCTCCAGGGACACCCAGGGCACCCCCAGGGCCACCAAGGGGACAGCCAGGGCACCCCAGGGACAGCGAGGGCACCCCCAGGGACACCCAGGGCACCCCCAGGGACACCTAGGGGACAGCCAGGGCACCCCTAGGGACACCTAGGGGAGAGGCAGGGCACCCCCAGGGACACCTAGGGGACAGCCAGGGCACCCCCAAGGACACCTAGGAGACACGCAGGGAACCCCCAGGGACACCTAGGGGACAGCCAGGGTATCCCCAGGGACACCCAGGGCACCCCCAGGGACACCAAGGGGACAGCAAGGGCACCCAGAGGGACACCTAAGGGACACCCTGGGCACCCCCAGGGACACCAAGGGGACGCCCAGGGACACCTAGGGGATAGCCAGGGCACCCCAGGGACAGCGAGGGCACCCCCAGGGACACCTAGGGGACAGCTAGGGCAGCCCAGGGACACTCAGGGCACCCCCAGGGAAACCTAGGGGACAGCCAAGGAACCCCAGGGACAAGTACGGGACAGCCAGGGAACCCCACTGACACTCTGTGCACCCCCAGGGACACCCAGGGCCCCCCCAGGGACACCTAGGGGACAGCCAGGGAACCCCAGAAACACCCTAGCCACCCCCAGGGACACCTAGGGGACAGCCGGGGAACCCGAGGGACAGCCAGGGAACCCCCAGGGACACCTAGAGGACAGGAAGGGCACCCCCAGGGACACCTATGGGACAGCCAGGGCCCCCCCAGGGACACCAAGGGGACAGCCAGGGCACACCAGGGACAGCCAGGGCCCCCCCAGGGACACCTAGATGATAGCCAGCGCCCCACCAGGGACACCCAGGGCAACCCCAGGGACATCTAGGGGACAGGCAGGGCACCCCCAGGGACACCGAGGGGAAAGCCAGGGCACCCCCAGGGACGCCTAGGGGAAGGCAGGACATACTCAGTGACACCTAGGGGACAGGCAGGGCACCCCCAGGGACATTTAGGGGACAGCCAGGGCACTCCAGGGACACCCAGGGCACCCCCAGGGACACCTAGGGGACAGGCAGGGAACCCCCAGGGACACCAAGGGGACAGGCAGGGCACCCCCAGGGACACCCAGGGCACCCCGAACGACACCTAGGGGACAGGAAGGGCACACCCAGGGACACCTAGGGGACAGCCAGGGCACTCTAAAGATAGCCAGGTCACCCCCAGGGACACCTAGGGGACAGGCAGGGCACCCCCAGGGACACCCAGGGCACCCCAAGGGACACCTAGGTGACAGCCAGGGCACCCCCAGGGACCCCTAGGGCACAGCCAGGGCACGCCAGGGACAGCCAGGGCACCTCCAGGGACACTAAGGGGACATCCAGAGCACCCCAGGGACAGCCAGGGCACCCCCAGGAACACCGAAGGAACACCCTGGGCACGCCCAGTGACACCAAGGGGCCCCCAGGGACACCTAGGGGACAGGCAGGGCATTCCCAGGGACACTGACGGGACAGCCAGGGCACGCCCAGAGACCCCTAGGGGACAGCCAGGGCACTCCCAGGGACACTCTGGGCACCCACAGGGACACCTAGGGGACCTCCAGGGCACCCCCAGGGACACCCAGGGCACCCCCAGGGCCACCTAGGGGACAGCCAGGGCACCCCAGGGACAGCCAGGGCCCCCCCAGGGACACCAAGGGGACAGCCAGGGCACCCCAGGCACACCCAGGGCTCCCCCAGGGACACCTAGGGGACAGCCAGGGCACCCCAGGCACACCCAGGGCTCCCCCAGGGACACCTAGGGGACAGCCAGGCCACCCCCAGGGACACCGAGGTCACCCCCAGGGACACCTAGGGCACCCCCAGAGACACCGAAGGCACAGCCAGGGCAGCCTAGGGACCGCCAGGGCACCGCCAGGGACACCTAGGGGACAGCCAGGGCAGCCCCAGGGACACCTAGGGGACAGCCAGGGCACTCCAGAGACAGCCAGGGCACCCCCAGGGACACCAAGGGCACAGCCAGGGCACCCCAGGGACACCCAGGGCAACGCCAGGGACACCTAGGGGACAGCCAGGGCATCCCCAGGGACACCCAGGGCACCCCCAGGGACACCTAGAGGACAGCCAGGGCACCCCCAGGGACACCTAGGGGACAGGCAGGGCACCCCCAGAGACACCTAGGGGACAGCCAGGGCCCCCCCAGGGACAACTAGGGGACAGCCAGGGCACTCCAGGGACACCAAGGGCACCCCCAGGGACACCTAGGGGACAGCCAGGGCACCCTAAAGACACCCAGGGCACCCCCAGGGACACCTAGGGGACAGGCAGGGCACCCCCAGGGACACCTAGGGGACAGCCAGGGCACCCCCAGGGACATTTAGGGGACAGCCAGGGCACTCCAGGGACACCCAGGGCACCCCCAGGGACACCTAGGGGACAGGCCGAGCACCCCCAGGGAAACCTAGGGGACAGGCAGGGCACCCCCAGGGACACTGACGGGACAGCCAGGGCACCCCCAGAGACCCCTAGGGGACAGCCAGGGCACTCCCAGGGACACTCTGGGCACCCACAGGGACACCTAGGGGACAGCCAGGGCACCTCAGGGACATCCAGGGCACCCCCAGGGACACCTAGGGGACAGCCAGGGCACCCTAGGGACCGCCAGGGCACCCCCAGGGACACCCAGGGCACCCCCAGGGACACGAAGGGGACAGCCAGGGCACCCCCAGGGACACCTAGGGGACAGCCAGGGCACCCCAGGGACACGCAGGGCACCCCCAGGGACACCTAGAGGACAGCCAGGGCACCCCCAGTGACGCCTAGGGGACAGCGAGGGCACCCCCAGGGACACCTAGGGGACACCCAGGGCACCCCGAGGGACACCAGGGCACCCCCAGGGACACCTAGGGGACAGCCAGGGCACCCGAGGGACAGCCAGAGCACCCGCAGGGACACCAAGGGCACAGCCAGGGCACCCTAGGGACACCCAGCGCACCCCCAGGGACACCTAGGGGACAGCCAGGGCATCCCCAGGGACACCCAGGGCACCCCCAGGGACACCTAGAGGACAGCCAGGGCATCCCCAGGGACACCTAGGGGACAGGCAGAGCACCCCCAGGGACACCTAGGGGAAAGCCAGGGCACCCCCAGGGACGCCTAGGGGAAGGCAGGACACCTTCAGTGACACCTAGGGGACAGCCAGGGCACCCCCAGGGACATTTAGGGGACAGCCAGGGCACTCCAGGGACACCCAGGGCACCCCCAGGGACACCTAGGGGACAGCCAGGGAACCCCCAGGGACACCTAGGGGACAGGCAGGGCACCCCCAGGGACACTGACGGGACAGCCAGGGCACCCCCAGAGACCCCTAGGGGACAGCCAGGGCACCCCAGGGACACCCAGGGCACCCCCAGGGACACCAAGGGGACAGGCAGGGCACCCCCAGGGACACCCAGGGCACCCCGAACGACACCTAGGGGACAGGAAGGGCACACCCAGGGACAC
>NW_027095298.1:0-25427 GCF_029207755.1 Chamaea fasciata | reverse complement strand
GCAGAGGGAGTTGGGCACAAAGGATGGCCTGTTTCCAGGGGTAAGTAAAGTCAGCTGCCCAGGTGCCTGATGTCAGTTTGTAGGAGGCATTTGGCCCTCCAAGGGAAGCTTGTCTTCCAGTTTGTGGCAGCTTGCATCTGGAAGCAATCCTGTTCCGTTCGGGATTGTAGGTGGGCGAGACCTGGTGCCCGGCAGAAGGAGTTGGGCACAAAGGATGGGCTGTTTCCAGGGGTAAGTAAAGTCAGCTGCCCAGGTGCCTGATGTCAGTTTGTAGGAGGCCTTTGGCCCTCCAAGGGAAGCTTGTCTTCCAGTTTGTGGCAGCATGCATCTGGAAGAAATGCTGTTTCGTTCGGGATTGTAGGTGGCCGAGGCCAGGTGCCCGGCAGAGGGAGTTGGGCACAAAGGATGTCCTGTTTAGAGGGGTAAGTAAAGTCAGCTGCCCAGGTGCCTGATGTCAGTTTTTAGGAGGCCTTTGGCCCTCCTTGGGAAGCCAGGCTTCCTGGTTGTGGCAGCTTGCATCTGGAAGAAATCCTGTTCCGTTCAGGATTGTAGGTGGCCGAGGCCAGGTGCCCGGCAGAGGGAGTTGGGCACAAAGGATGGGCTGTTTCCAGGGGTAAGTAAAGTCAGCTGCTCAGGTGCCTGATGTCAGTTTGTAGGAGGCCTTTGGCCCTCCAAGGGAAGCTTGTCTTCCAGTTTGTGGCAGCTTGCATCTGGAAGAAATCCTGTTCCGTTCGGGATTGTAGGTGGGCGAGGCCTGGTGCCCGGCAGAGGGAGTTGGGCACAAAGGATGGGCTGTTTCCAGGGGTAAGTAAAGTCCGCTGCCCAGGTGCCTGATGTCAGTTTGTAGGAGGCCTTTGGTCCTCCATGGGAAACCAGTCTTCCAGCTTGTGGCAGCTTGCATCTGGAAGAAATGCTGTTTCGTTCGGGATTTTAGGTGGGCGAGACCTGGTGCCTGGCAGAGGGAGTTGGGCACAAAGGATGGGCTGTTTCCAGGGGTAAGTAAAGTCAGCTGCCCAGGTGCCTGATGTCAGTTTGTAGGAGGCCTTTGGCCCTCCAAGGGAAGCTTGTCTTCCAGCTTGTGGCAGCTTGCATCGGGAAGAAATCCTGTTCCGTTCGGGATTGTAGGTGGGCGAGGCCAGGTGCCCGGCAGAGGGAGTTGGGCACAAAGGATGGGCTGTTTCCAGGGGTAAGTAAAGTCAGATGCCCAGGTGCCTGATGTCAGTTTGTAGGAGGCCTTTGGCCCCCCAAGTGAAGCCACGTTTCCAGCTTGTGGCAGCTTGCATCTGGAAGAACTCTGGTTCCGTTCGGGATTGTAGGTGGCCAAGGCCGTCTGCCCGGCAGAGGGAGTTGGGCACAAAGGATGTCTTGTTTCCAGGGGTAAGTAAAGTCATCTGCCCAGGTGCCTGATGTCAGTTTGTAGGAGGCCTTTGGCCCTCCATGGGAAGCCAGGCTTCCTGCTTGTGGCAGCTTGCATCAGGAGGAAATCGTGTTCCGTTCGGGATTGTAGGGGGCCGGAGCTGGGTGCCCGGATGAGGGAGTTGGACACAAAGGATGGGCTGTTTCCAGGGGTAAGTAAAGTCAGCTGCCCAGGTGCCTGATGTCAGTTTGCAGGTGGCTATTGGTCCTCCATGGAAAGCCAGGCTTCCAGCTTGTGGCAGCTTGCATCGGGAAGTAATACTGATCTGTTCGGGATTGCAGGTGGCCGAGGCCTGGTGCCCGGCAGAGGGAGTTGGGCACAAAGGATGGCCTGTTTCCAGGGGTAAGTAAAGTCAGCTGCCCAGGTGCCTGATGCCAGTTTGTAGGAGGCCTTTGGCCCTCCAAGGGAAGCTTGTCTTCCAGTTTGTGGCAGCTTGCATCTGGAAGCAATCCTGTTCCGTTCAGGATTGTAGGTGGGCGAGACCTGGTGCCCGGCAGAGGGAGTTGGGCACAAAGGATGGGCTGTTTCCAGGGGTAAGTAAAGTCAGCTGCCCAGGTGCCTGATGCCAGTTTGTAGGAGGCCTTTGGTCCTCCATGGGAAACCAGTCTTCCAGCTTGTGGCAGCTTGCATCTGAAAGAAATCCTGTTCCGTTCAGGATTGTAGGTGGCCGAGGCCAGGTGCCCGGCAGAGGGAGTTGGGCCCAAAGGATGGCTTGTTTCCAGGGGTAAGTAAAGTCAGCTGCCCAGGTGCCTAATGTCAGTTTGTAGGAGGCCTTTGGCCCCCCAAGGGAAGCTTGTCTTCCAGTTTGTGGCAGCATTCATCTGGAAGAAATGCTGTTTCGTTCGGGATTGTGGGTGGCCGAGGCCAGGTGCCCGGCAGAGGGAGTTGGGCACAAAGGATGTCCTGTTTAGAGGGGTAAGTAAAGTCAGCTGCCCAGGTGCCTGATGTCAGTTTGTAGGAGGCCTTTGGCCCTCCTTGGGAAGCCAGGCTTCCTGCTTGTGGCAGCTTGCATCTGGAAGAAATCCTGTTCCGTTCAGGATTGTAGGTGGCCGAGGCCTGGTGCCCGGCAGAGGGAGTTGGGCACAAAGGATGTACTGTTTCCAGGGGTAAGTAAAGTCAGCTGCCCAGGTGCCTGATGTCAGTTTGTAGGAGGCCTTTGGCCCTCCATGGGAAGCCAGGCTTCCTGCTTGTGGCCGCTTGCATCTGGAAGAAATCCTGTTCCGTTCAGGATTGTAGGTGGCCGAGGCCTGGTGCCCCGCAGAGGGAGTTGGGCACAAAGGATGGGCTGTTTCCAGGGGTAAGTAAAGTCAGCTGCCCAGGTGCCTGATGTCAGTTTGTAGGAGGCCTTTGGCCCTCCAAGGGAAGCTTGTCTTCCAGTTTGTGGCAGCTTGCATCTGGAAGCAATCCTGTTCCGTTCGGGATTGTAGGTGGGCGAGGCCTGGTGCCCGGCAGAGGGAGTTGGGCACAAAGGATGGGCTGTTTCCAGGGGTAAGTAAAGTCAGCTGCCCAGGTGCCTGATGTCAGTTTGTAGGAGGCCTTTGGCCCCCCAAGAGAAGCTTGTCTTCCAGTTTGTGGCAGCTTGCATCTGGAAGAAATCCTGTTCCGTTCGGGATTGTAGGTGGGCGAGGCCTGGTGCTTGGCAGAGGGAGTTGGGCACAAAGGATGGGCTGTTTCCAGGGGTAAGTTAAGTCAGCTGCCCAAATGTCTGATGTCAGTTTATAGGAGGCCTTTGGCCCTCCGAGGGAAGCTAGTCTTCCTGTTAAAGGCAGCTTGCATCTGGAAGAAATCCTGTTCCGTTCGGGATTGTAGGTGGGCGAGGCCTGGTGCTTGGCAGAGGGAGTTGGGCACAAAGGATGGGCTGTTTCCAGGGGTAAGTTAAGTCCCCGGCCCAAATGTCTGATGTCAGTTTATAGGAGGCCTTTGGCCCTCCAAGGGAAGCTAGTCTTCCTGTTAAAGGCAGCTTGCATCTGGAAGAAATCGTGTTCCGTTCGGGATTGTAGGGGGCCGGAGCTGGGTGCCCGGATGAGGGAGTTGGACACAAAGGATGGGCTGTTTCCAGGGGTAAGTAAAGTCAGCTGCCCAGGTTCCTGATGTCAGTTTGCAGGTGGCTATTGGTCCTCCATGGAAAGCCAGGCTTCCAGCTTGTGGCAGCTTGCATCGGGAAGTAATACTGATCTGTTCGGGATTGCAGGTGGCCGAGGCCTGGTGCCCGGCAGAGGGAGTTGGGCACAAAGGATGGCCTGTTTCCAGGGGTAAGTAAAGTCAGCTGCCCAGGTGCCTGATGTCAGTTTGTAGGAGGCCTTTGGCCCTCCAAGGGAAGCTTGTCTTCCAGTTTGTGGCAGCTTGCATCTGGAAGCAATCATGTTTTGTTCGGGATTGTAGGTGGGCGAGACCTGGTGCCCGGCAGAGGGAGTTGGGCACAAAGGATGGGCTGTTTCCAGGGGTAAGTAAATTCAGCTGCCCAGGTGCCTGATGCCAGTTTGTAGGAGGCCTTTGGTCCTCCATGGGAAACCAGTCTTCCAGCTTGTGGCTGCTTGCATCTGAAAGAAATCCTGTTCCGTTCAGGATTGTAGGTGGCCGAGGCCTGGAGCCCGGCAGAGGGAGTTGGGCACAAAGGATGGGCTGTTTCCAGGGGTAAGTAAAGTCAGCTGCCCAGGTGCCTGATGTCAGTTTGTAGGAGGCCTTTGGCCCTCCAAGGGAAGCTTGTCTTCCAGTTTGTGGCAGCTTGCATCTGGAAGAAATCCTGTTCCGTTCGGGATTGTAGGTGGGCGAGGCCTGGTGCCCGGCAGAGGGAGTTGGGCACAAAGGATGGCCTGTTTCCAGGGGTAAGTAAAGTCAGCTGCCCAGGTGCCTGATGTCAGTTTGTAGGAGGCATTTGGCCCTCCAAGGGAAGCTTGTCTTCCAGTTTGTGGCAGCTTGCATCTGGAAGCAATCCTGTTCCGTTCGGGATTGTAGGTGGGCGAGACCTGGTGCCCGGCAGAAGGAGTTGGGCACAAAGGATGGGCTGTTTCCAGGGGTAAGTAAAGTCAGCTGCCCAGGTGCCTGATGTCAGTTTGTAGGAGGCCTTTGGCCCTCCAAGGGAAGCTTGTCTTCCAGTTTGTGGCAGCATGCATCTGGAAGAAATGCTGTTTCGTTCGGGATTGTAGGTGGCCGAGGCCAGGTGCCCGGCAGAGGGAGTTGGGCACAAAGGATGTCCTGTTTAGAGGGGTAAGTAAAGTCAGCTGCCCAGGTGCCTGATGTCAGTTTTTAGGAGGCCTTTGGCCCTCCTTGGGAAGCCAGGCTTCCTGGTTGTGGCAGCTTGCATCTGGAAGAAATCCTGTTCCGTTCAGGATTGTAGGTGGCCGAGGCCTGGTGCCCGGCAGAGGGAGTTGGGCACAAAGGATGGGCTGTTTCCAGGGGTAAGTAAAGTCAGCTGCTCAGGTGCCTGATGTCAGTTTGTAGGAGGCCTTTGGCCCTCCAAGGGAAGCTTGTCTTCCAGTTTGTGGCAGCTTGCATCTGGAAGAAATCCTGTTCCGTTCGGGATTGTAGGTGGGCGAGGCCTGGTGCCCGGCAGAGGGAGTTGGGCACAAAGGATGGGCTGTTTCCAGGGGTAAGTAAAGTCCGCTGCCCAGGTGCCTGATGTCAGTTTGTAGGAGGCCTTTGGTCCTCCATGGGAAACCAGTCTTCCAGCTTGTGGCAGCTTGCATCTGGAAGAAATGCTGTTTCGTTCGGGATTTTAGGTGGGCGAGACCTGGTGCCTGGCAGAGGGAGTTGGGCACAAAGGATGGGCTGTTTCCAGGGGTAAGTAAAGTCAGCTGCCCAGGTGCCTGATGTCAGTTTGTAGGAGGCCTTTGGCCCTCCAAGGGAAGCTTGTCTTCCAGCTTGTGGCAGCTTGCATCGGGAAGAAATCCTGTTCCGTTCGGGATTGTAGGTGGGCGAGGCCAGGTGCCCGGCAGAGGGAGTTGGGCACAAAGGATGGGCTGTTTCCAGGGGTAAGTAAAGTCAGATGCCCAGGTGCCTGATGTCAGTTTGTAGGAGGCCTTTGGCCCCCCAAGTGAAGCCACGTTTCCAGCTTGTGGCAGCTTGCATCTGGAAGAACTCTGGTTCCGTTCGGGATTGTAGGTGGCCAAGGCCGTCTGCCCGGCAGAGGGAGTTGGGCACAAAGGATGTCTTGTTTCCAGGGGTAAGTAAAGTCATCTGCCCAGGTGCCTGATGTCAGTTTGTAGGAGGCCTTTGGCCCTCCATGGGAAGCCAGGCTTCCTGCTTGTGGCAGCTTGCATCAGGAGGAAATCGTGTTCCGTTCGGGATTGTAGGGGGCCGGAGCTGGGTGCCCGGATGAGGGAGTTGGACACAAAGGATGGGCTGTTTCCAGGGGTAAGTAAAGTCAGCTGCCCAGGTGCCTGATGTCAGTTTGCAGGTGGCTATTGGTCCTCCATGGAAAGCCAGGCTTCCAGCTTGTGGCAGCTTGCATCGGGAAGTAATACTGATCTGTTCGGGATTGCAGGTGGCCGAGGCCTGGTGCCCGGCAGAGGGAGTTGGGCACAAAGGATGGCCTGTTTCCAGGGGTAAGTAAAGTCAGCTGCCCAGGTGCCTGATGCCAGTTTGTAGGAGGCCTTTGGCCCTCCAAGGGAAGCTTGTCTTCCAGTTTGTGGCAGCTTGCATCTGGAAGCAATCCTGTTCCGTTCAGGATTGTAGGTGGGCGAGACCTGGTGCCCGGCAGAGGGAGTTGGGCACAAAGGATGGGCTGTTTCCAGGGGTAAGTAAAGTCAGCTGCCCAGGTGCCTGATGCCAGTTTGTAGGAGGCCTTTGGTCCTCCATGGGAAACCAGTCTTCCAGCTTGTGGCAGCTTGCATCTGAAAGAAATCCTGTTCCGTTCAGGATTGTAGGTGGCCGAGGCCAGGTGCCCGGCAGAGGGAGTTGGGCCCAAAGGATGGCTTGTTTCCAGGGGTAAGTAAAGTCAGCTGCCCAGGTGCCTAATGTCAGTTTGTAGGAGGCCTTTGGCCCCCCAAGGGAAGCTTGTCTTCCAGTTTGTGGCAGCATTCATCTGGAAGAAATGCTGTTTCGTTCGGGATTGTGGGTGGCCGAGGCCAGGTGCCCGGCAGAGGGAGTTGGGCACAAAGGATGTCCTGTTTAGAGGGGTAAGTAAAGTCAGCTGCCCAGGTGCCTGATGTCAGTTTGTAGGAGGCCTTTGGCCCTCCTTGGGAAGCCAGGCTTCCTGCTTGTGGCAGCTTGCATCTGGAAGAAATCCTGTTCCGTTCAGGATTGTAGGTGGCCGAGGCCTGGTGCCCGGCAGAGGGAGTTGGGCACAAAGGATGTACTGTTTCCAGGGGTAAGTAAAGTCAGCTGCCCAGGTGCCTGATGTCAGTTTGTAGGAGGCCTTTGGCCCTCCATGGGAAGCCAGGCTTCCTGCTTGTGGCCGCTTGCATCTGGAAGAAATCCTGTTCCGTTCAGGATTGTAGGTGGCCGAGGCCTGGTGCCCCGCAGAGGGAGTTGGGCACAAAGGATGGGCTGTTTCCAGGGGTAAGTAAAGTCAGCTGCCCAGGTGCCTGATGTCAGTTTGTAGGAGGCCTTTGGCCCTCCAAGGGAAGCTTGTCTTCCAGTTTGTGGCAGCTTGCATCTGGAAGCAATCCTGTTCCGTTCGGGATTGTAGGTGGGCGAGGCCTGGTGCCCGGCAGAGGGAGTTGGGCACAAAGGATGGGCTGTTTCCAGGGGTAAGTAAAGTCAGCTGCCCAGGTGCCTGATGTCAGTTTGTAGGAGGCCTTTGGCCCCCCAAGAGAAGCTTGTCTTCCAGTTTGTGGCAGCTTGCATCTGGAAGAAATCCTGTTCCGTTCGGGATTGTAGGTGGGCGAGGCCTGGTGCTTGGCAGAGGGAGTTGGGCACAAAGGATGGGCTGTTTCCAGGGGTAAGTTAAGTCAGCTGCCCAAATGTCTGATGTCAGTTTATAGGAGGCCTTTGGCCCTCCGAGGGAAGCTAGTCTTCCTGTTAAAGGCAGCTTGCATCTGGAAGAAATCCTGTTCCGTTCGGGATTGTAGGTGGGCGAGGCCTGGTGCTTGGCAGAGGGAGTTGGGCACAAAGGATGGGCTGTTTCCAGGGGTAAGTTAAGTCCCCGGCCCAAATGTCTGATGTCAGTTTATAGGAGGCCTTTGGCCCTCCAAGGGAAGCTAGTCTTCCTGTTAAAGGCAGCTTGCATCTGGAAGAAATCGTGTTCCGTTCGGAATTGTAGGTGGCCGAGGCCAGGTGCCCGGCAGAGGGAGTTGGGCACAAAGGATGGCCTGTTTCCAGGGGTAAGTAAAGTCAGCTGCCCAGGTGCCTGATGTCAGTTTGTAGGAGGCCTTTGGCCCTCCATGTGAAGCCAGGTTTACTGCTTGTGGCAGCTTGCATCTGGAAGAAATCCTGTTCCGTTCGGGATTGTAGGTGGCCGAGGCCAGGTGCCCGGCAGAGGGAGTTGGGCACATATGATGGCTGGTTTCCAGGGGTAAGTAAGGTCAGCTGCCCAGGTGCCTGATGTCAGTTTGTAGGAGGCCTTTGGCCCTCCAAGGGATGACAGGCTTCCAGTTTGTGGCAGCTTGCATCTGGAAGAAATCCTGTTCCGTTCAGGATTGTAGGTGGCCGAGGCCTGGAGCCCGGCAGAGGGAGTTGGGCACAAAGGATGGACTGTTTCCAGGGGTAAGTAAAGTCAGCAGCCCAGGTGCCTGATGTCAGTTTGTAGGAGGCCTTTGGCCCTCCAAGGGAAGCTAGTCTTCCAGCTTGTGGCAGCTTGCATCTGGAAGAAATCCTGTTCCGTTCGGGATTGTAGGTGGGCGAGGCCAGGTGCCCGGCAGAGGGAGTTGGGCACAAAGGATGGGCTGTTTCCAGGGGTAAGTAAAGTCAGCTGCCCAGGTGCCTGATGTCAGTTTGTAGGAGGCCTTTGGCCCCCCAAGTGAAGCCACGTTTCCAGCTTGTGGCAGCTTGCATCATGAAGAACTCCGGTTCCGTTCGGGATTGTAGGTGGCCGAGGCCATCTGCCCGGCAGAGGGAGTTGGGCACAAAGGATGGGCTGTTTCCAGGGGTAAGTAAAGTCAGCTGCCCAGGTGCCTGATGTCAGTTTGTAGGAGGCCTTTGGCCCCCCAAGAGAAGCTTGTCTTCCAGTTTGTGGCAGCTTGCATCTGGAAGAAATCCTGTTCCGTTCGGGATTGTAGGTGGGCGAGGCCTGGTGCTTGGCAGAGGGAGTTGGGCACAAAGGATGGGCTGTTTCCAGGGGTAAGTTAAGTCAGCTGCCCAAATGTCTGATGTCAGTTTATAGGAGGCCTTTGGCCCTCCGAGGGAAGCTTGTCTTCCTGTTAAAGGCAGCTTGCATCTGGAAGAAATCCTGTTCCGTTCGGGATTGTAGGTGGGCGAGGCCTGGTGCTTGGCAGAGGGAGTTGGGCACAAAGGATGGGCTGTTTCCAGGGGTAAGTTAAGTCCCCTGCCCAAATGTCTGATGTCAGTTTATAGGAGGCCTTTGGCCCTCCAAGGGAAGCTAGTCTTCCTGTTAAAGGCAGCTTGCATCTGGAAGAAATCCTGTTCCGTTCGGGATTGTAGGTGGCCGAGGCCAGGTGCCCGGCAGAGGGAGTTGGGCACAAAGGATGGGCTGTTTCCAGGGGTAAGTAAAGTCAGCTGCCCAGGTGCCTGATGTCAGTTTGTAGGAGGCCTTTGGCCCTCCATGTGAAGCCAGGTTTACTGCTTGTGGCAGCTTGCATCTGGAAGAAATCCTGTTCCGTTCGGGATTGTAGATGGCCGAGGCCAGGTGCCCGGCAGAGGGAGTTGGGCACATATGATGGCTGGTTTCCAGGGGTAAGTAAGGTCAGCTGCCCAGGTGCCTGATGTCAGTTTGTAGGAGGCCTTTGGCCCTCCAAGGGATGACAGGCTTCCAGTTTGTGGCAGCTTGCATCTGGAAGAAATCCTGTTCCGTTCAGGATTGTAGGTGGCCGAGGCCTGGAGCCCGGCAGAGGGAGTTGGGCACAAAGGATGGACTGTTTCCAGGGGTAAGTAAAGTCAGCAGCCCAGGTGCCTGATGTCAGTTTGTAGGAGGCCTTTGGCCCTCCAAGGGAAGCTAGTCTTCCAGCTTGTGGCAGCTTGCATCTGGAAGAAATCCTGTTCCGTTCAAGATTGTAGGTGGGCGAGGCCAGGTGCCCGGCAGAGGGAGTTGGGCTCAAAGGATGGGCTGTTTCCAGGGGTAAGTAAAGTCAGCTGCCCAGGTGCCTGATGTCAGTTTGTAGGAGGCCTTTGGCCCCCCAAGTGAAGCTACGTTTCCAGCTTGTGGCAGCTTGCATCATGAAGAACTCCGGTTCCGTTCGGGATTGTAGGTGGCCGAGGCCATCTGCCCGGCAGAGGGAGTTGGGCACAAAGGATGGCCTGTTTCCAGGGGTAAGTAAAGTCAGCTGCCCAGGTGCCTGATGTCAGTTTGTAGGAGGCCTTTGGCCCTCCAAGGGAAGCTTGTCTTCCAGTTTGTGGCAGCTTGCATCTGGAAGCAATCCTGTTCCGTTCGGGATTGTAGGTGGGCGAGACCTGGTGCCCGGCAGAGGGAGTTGGGCACAAAGGATGGGCTGTTTCCAGGGGTAAGTAAATTCAGCTGCCCAGGTGCCTGATGCCAGTATGTAGGAGGCCTTTGGTCCTCCATGGGAAACCAGTCTTCCAGCTTGTGGCAGCTTGCATCTGGAAGAAATCCTGTTCCGTTCGGGATTGTAGGTGGCCGAGGCCAGGTGCCCGGCAGAGGGAGTTGGGCACAAAGGATGGCCTGTTTCCAGGGGTAAGTAAAGTCAGCAGCCCAGGTGCCTGATGTCAGTTTGTAGGAGGCCTTTGGCCCTCCAAGGGAAGCTAGTCTTCCAGCTTGTGGCAGCTTGCATCTGGAAGAAATCCTGTTCCGTTCGGGATTGTAGGTGGGCGAGGCCAGGTGCCCGGCAGAGGGAGTTGGGCACAAAGGATGGCCTGTTTCCAGGGGTAAGTAAAGTCAGCTGCCCAGGTGCCTGATGTCAGTTTGTAGGAGGCCTTTGGCCCCCCAAGTGAAGCCACGTTTCCAGCTTGTGGCAGCTTGCATCTGGAAGAACTCCGGTTCCGTTCGGGATTGTAGGTGGCCAAGGCCATCTGCCCGGCAGAGGGAGTTGGGCCCAAAGGATGTCTTGTTTCCAGGGGTAAGTAAAGTCATCTGCCCAGGTGCCTGATTTCAGTTTTTAGGAGGCCTTTGGCCCTCCTTGGGAAGTCAGGCTTCCTGCTTGTGGCAGCTTGCATCTGGAAGAAATCCTGTTCCGTTCAGGATTGTAGGTGGCCGAGGCCTGGTGCCCGGCAGAGAGAGTTGGGCACAAAGGATGGGCTGTTTCCAGGGGTAAGTAAAGTCAGCTGCCCAGGTGCCTGATGTCAGTTTGTAGGAGGCCTTTGGCCCTCCATGGGAAGCCAGGCTTACTGCTTGTGGCAGCTTGCATCTGGAAGAAATCCTGTTCCGTTCAGGATTGTAGGTGGCCGAGGCCTGGTGCCCGGCAGAGGGAGTTGGGCACAAAGGATGGGCTGTTTCCAGGGGTAAGTAAAGTCAGCTGCCCAGGTGCCTGATGTCAGTTTGTAGGAGGCCTTTGGCCCCCCAAGAGAAGCTTGTCTTCCAGTTTGTGGCAGCTTGCATCTGGAAGAAATCCTGTTCCGTTCGGGATTGTAGGTGGGCGAGGCCTGGTGCTTGGCAGAGGGAGTTGGGCACAAAGGATGGGCTGTTTCCAGGGGTAAGTTAAGTCAGCTGCCCAAATGTCTGATGTCAGTTTATAGAAGGCCTTTGGCCCTCCAAGGGAAGCTAGTCTTCCTGTTAAAGGCAGCTTGCATCTGGAAGAAATCCTGTTCCGTTCGGGATTGTAGGTGGGAGAGGCCTGGTGCTTGGCAGAGGGAGTTGGGCACAAATGATGGGCTGTTTCCAGGGGTAAGTTAAGTCCCCTGCCCAAATGTCTGATGTCAGTTTATAGGAGGCCTTTGGCCCTCCAAGGGAAGCTAGTCTTCCTGTTAAAGGCAGCTTGCATCTGGAAGAAATCCTGTTCCGTTCGGGATTGTAGGTGGCCGAGGCCAGGTGCCCCGCAGAGGGAGTTGGGCACAAAGGATGGGCTGTTTCCAGGGGTAAGTAAAGTCAGCTGCCCAGGTGCCTGATGTCAGTTTGTAGGAGGCCTTTGGCCCTCCATGTGAAGCCAGGTTTACTGCTTGTGGCAGCTTGCATCTGGAAGAAATCCTGTTCCGTTCGGGATTGTAGGTGGCCGAGGCCAGGTGCCCGGCAGAGGGAGTTGGGCACATATGATGGCTGGTTTCCAGGGGTAAGTAAGGTCAGCTGCCCAGGTGCCTGATGTCAGTTTGTAGGAGGCCTTTGGCCCTCCAAGGGATGACAGGCTTCCAGTTTGTGGCAGCTTGCATCTGGAAGAAATGCTGTTCCGTTCAGGATTGTAGGTGGCCGAGGCCTGGAGCCCGGCAGAGGGAGTTGGGCACAAAGGATGGACTGTTTCCAGGGGTAAGTAAAGTCAGCAGCCCAGGTGACTGATGTCAGTTTGTAGGAGGCCTTTGGCCCTCCAAGGGAAGCTAGTCTTCCAGCTTGTGGCAGCTTGCATCTGGAAGAAATCCTGTTCCGTTCGGGATTGTAGGTGGGCGAGGCCAGGTGCCCGGCAGAGGGAGTTGGGCACAAAGGATGGGCTGTTTCCAGGGGTAAGTAAAGTCAGCTGCCCAGGTGCCTGATGTCAGTTTGTAGGAGGCCTTTGGCCCCCCATGTGAAGCCACGTTTCCAGCTTGTGGCAGCTTGCATCATGAAGAACTCCGGTTCCGTTCGGGATTGTAGGTGGCCGAGGCCATCTGCCCGGCAGAGGGAGTTGGGCACAAAGGATGGCCTGTTTCCAGGGGTAAGTAAAGTCAGCTGCCCAGGTGCCTGATGTCAGTTTGTAGGAGGCCTTTGGCCCTCCAAGGGAAGCTTGTCTTCCAGTTTGTGGCAGCTTGCATCTGGAAGCAATCCTGTTCCGTTCGGGATTGTAGGTGGGCGAGACCTGGTGCCCGGCAGAGGGAGTTGGGCACAAAGGATGGGCTGTTTCCAGGGGTAAGTAAAGTCAGCTGCCCAGGTGCCTGATGCCAGTATGTAGGAGGCCTTTGGTCCTCCATGGGAAACCAGTCTTCCAGCTTGTGGCAGCTTGCATCTGGAAGAAATCCTGTTCCGTTTGGGATTGTAGGTGGCCGAGGCCAGGTGCCCGGCAGAGGGAGTTGGGCACAAAGGATGGGCTGTTTCCAGGGGTAAGTAAAGTCAGCTGCCCAGGTGCCTGATGTCAGTTTGTAGGAGGCCTTTGGCCCTCCATGGGAAGCCAGGTTTACTGCTTGTGGCAGCTTGCATCTGGAAGAAATCCTGTTCCGTTCGGGATTGTAGGTGGCCGAGGCCAGGTGCCCGGCAGAGGGAGTTGGGCACATATGATGGCTGGTTTCCAGGGGTAAGTAAGGTCAGCTGCCCAGGTGCCTGATGTCAGTTTGTAGGAGGCCTTTGGCCCTCCAAGGGATGACAGGCTTCCAGTTTGTGGCAGCTTGCATCTGGAAGAAATCCTGTTCCGTTCAGGATTGTAGGTGGCCGAGGCCTGGAGCCCGGCAGAGGGAGTTGGGCACAAAGGATGGCCTGTTTCCAGGGGTAAGTAAAGTCAGCAGCCCAGGTGCCTGATGTCAGTTTCTAGGAGGCCTTTGGCCCTCCAAGGGAAGCTAGTCTTCCAGCTTGTGGCAGCTTGCATCTGGAAGAAATCCTGTTCCGTTCGGGATTGTAGGTGGGCGAGGCCAGGTGCCCGGCAGAGGGAGTTGGGCACAAAGGATGGGCTGTTTCCAGGGGTAAGTAAAGTCAGCTGCCCAGGTGCCTGATGTCAGTTTGTAGGAGGCCTTTGGCCCCCCAAGTGAAGCCACGTTTCCAGCTTGTGGCAGCTTGCATCTGGAAGAACTCCGGTTCCGTTCGGGATTGTAGGTGGCCGAGGCCATCTGCCCGGCAGAGGGAGTTGGGCACAAAGGATGTCTTGTTTCCAGGGGTAAGTAAAGTCATCTGCCCAGGTGCCTGATGTCAGTTTTTAAAAGGCCTTTGGCCCTCCATGGGAAGCCAGGCTTCCTGCTTGTGTCAGCTTGCATCTGGAAGAAATCGTGTTCCGTTCGGGATTGTAGGGGGCCGGAGCTGGGTGCCCGGATGAGGGAGTTGGACACAAAGGATGGGCTGTTTCCAGGGGTAAGTAAAGTCAGCTGCCCAGGTGCCTGATGTCAGTTTGCAGGTGGCTATTGGTCCTCCATGGAAAGCCAGGCTTCCAGCTTGTGGCAGCTTGCATCGGGAAGTAATACTGATCTGTTCGGGATTGCAGGTGGCCGAGGCCTGGTGCCCGGCAGAGGGAGTTGGGCACAAAGGATGGCCTGTTTCCAGGGAAAAGTAAAGTCAGCTGCCCAGGTGCCTGATGTCAGTTTGTAGGAGGCCTTTGGCCCTCCAAGGGAAGCTTGTCTACCAGTTTGTGGCAGCTTGCATCTGGAAGCAATCCTGTTCCGTTCGGGATTGTAGGTGGGCGAGACCTGGTGCCCGGCAGAGGGAGTTGGGCACAAAGGATGGGCTGTTTCCAGGGGTAAGTAAAGTCAGCTGCCCAGGTGCCTGATGTCAGTTTGTAGGAGGCCTTTGGCCATCCAAGGGAAGCTTGTCTTCCAGTTTGTGGCAGCTTGCATCTGGAAGAAATCCTGTTCCGTTCGGGATTGTAGGTGGGCGAGGCCAGGTGCCCGGCAGAGGGAGTTGGGCACAAAGGATGGCCTGTTTCCAGGGGTAAGTAAAGTCAGCTGCCCAGGTGCCTGATGCCAGTATGTAGGAGGCCTTTGGTCCTCCATGGGAAACCAGTCTTCCAGCTTGTGGCAGCTTGCATCTGGAAGAAATCCTGTTCCGTTTGGGATTGTAGGTGGCCGAGGCCAGGTGCCCGGCAGAGGGAGTTGGGCACAAAGGATGGGCTGTTTCCAGGGGTAAGTAAAGTCAGCTGCCCAGGTGCCTGATGTCAGTTTGTAGGAGGCCTTTGGCCCTCCATGGGAAGCCAGGTTTACTGCTTGTGGCAGCTTGCATCTGGAAGAAATCCTGTTCCGTTCGGGATTGTAGGTGGCCGAGGCCAGGTGCCCGGCAGAGGGAGTTGGGCACATATGATGGCTGGTTTCCAGGGGTAAGTAAGGTCAGCTGCCCAGGTGCCTGATGTCAGTTTGTAGGAGGCCTTTGGCCCTCCAAGGGATGACAGGCTTCCAGTTTGTGGCAGCTTGCATCTGGAAGAAATCCTGTTCCGTTCAGGATTGTAGGTGGCCGAGGCCTGGAGCCCGGCAGAGGGAGTTGGGCACAAAGGATGGCCTGTTTCCAGGGGTAAGTAAAGTCAGCAGCCCAGGTGCCTGATGTCAGTTTCTAGGAGGCCTTTGGCCCTCCAAGGGAAGCTAGTCTTCCAGCTTGTGGCAGCTTGCATCTGGAAGAAATCCTGTTCCGTTCGGGATTGTAGGTGGGCGAGGCCAGGTGCCCGGCAGAGGGAGTTGGGCACAAAGGATGGGCTGTTTCCAGGGGTAAGTAAAGTCAGCTGCCCAGGTGCCTGATGTCAGTTTGTAGGAGGCCTTTGGCCCCCCAAGTGAAGCCACGTTTCCAGCTTGTGGCAGCTTGCATCTGGAAGAACTCCGGTTCCGTTCGGGATTGTAGGTGGCCGAGGCCATCTGCCCGGCAGAGGGAGTTGGGCACAAAGGATGTCTTGTTTCCAGGGGTAAGTAAAGTCATCTGCCCAGGTGCCTGATGTCAGTTTTTAAAAGGCCTTTGGCCCTCCATGGGAAGCCAGGCTTCCTGCTTGTGTCAGCTTGCATCTGGAAGAAATCGTGTTCCGTTCGGGATTGTAGGGGGCCGGAGCTGGGTGCCCGGATGAGGGAGTTGGACACAAAGGATGGGCTGTTTCCAGGGGTAAGTAAAGTCAGCTGCCCAGGTGCCTGATGTCAGTTTGCAGGTGGCTATTGGTCCTCCATGGAAAGCCAGGCTTCCAGCTTGTGGCAGCTTGCATCGGGAAGTAATACTGATCTGTTCGGGATTGCAGGTGGCCGAGGCCTGGTGCCCGGCAGAGGGAGTTGGGCACAAAGGATGGCCTGTTTCCAGGGAAAAGTAAAGTCAGCTGCCCAGGTGCCTGATGTCAGTTTGTAGGAGGCCTTTGGCCCTCCAAGGGAAGCTTGTCTACCAGTTTGTGGCAGCTTGCATCTGGAAGCAATCCTGTTCCGTTCGGGATTGTAGGTGGGCGAGACCTGGTGCCCGGCAGAGGGAGTTGGGCACAAAGGATGGGCTGTTTCCAGGGGTAAGTAAAGTCAGCTGCCCAGGTGCCTGATGTCAGTTTGTAGGAGGCCTTTGGCCATCCAAGGGAAGCTTGTCTTCCAGTTTGTGGCAGCTTGCATCTGGAAGAAATCCTGTTCCGTTCGGGATTGTAGGTGGGCGAGGCCAGGTGCCCGGCAGAGGGAGTTGGGCACAAAGGATGGCCTGTTTCCAGGGGTAAGTAAAGTCAGCTGCCCAGGTGCCTGATGTCAGTTTGTAGGAGGCCTTTGGCCCTCCATGGGAAGCCAGGCTTCCTGCTTGTGGCAGCTTGCATCTGGAAGAAATCCTGTTCCGTTCAGGATTGTAGGTGGCCGAGGCCTGGTGCCCGGCAGAGGGAGTTGGGCACAAAGGATGGGCTGTTTCCAGGGGTAAGTAAAGTCAGCTGCCCAGGTGCCTGATGTCAGTTTGTAGGAGGCCTTTGGCCCTCCAAGGGAAGCTTGTCTTCCAGTTTCTGGCAGCTTGCATCTGGAAGAAATCCTGTTCCGTTCGGGATTGTAGGTGGGCGAGGCCTGGTGCCCGGCAGAGGGAGTTGGGCACAAAGGATGGGCTGTTTCCAGGGGTAAGTAAAGTCAGCTGCCCAGGTGCCTGATGTCAGTTTGTAGGAGGCCTTTGGCCCTCCAAGAGAAGCTTGTCTTCCAGTTTGTGGCAGCTTGCATCTGGAAGAAATCCTGTTCCGTTCGGGATTGTAGGTGGGCGAGGCCTGGTGCTTGGCAGAGGGAGTTGGGCACAAAGGATGGGCTGTTTCCAGGGGTAAGTTAAGTCAGCTGCCCAAATGTCTGATGTCAGTTTATAGGAGGCCTTTGGCCCTCCAAGGGAAGCTAGTCTTCCTGTTAAAGGCAGCTTGCATCTGGAAGAAATCCTGTTCCGTTCGGGATTGTAGGTGGCCGAGGCCAGGTGCCCGGCAGAGGGAGTTGGGCACAAAGGATGGGCTGTTTCCAGGGGTAAGTAAAGTCAGCTGCCCAGGTGCTTGATGTCAGTTTGTAGGAGGCCTTTGGCCCTCCATGGGAAGCCAGGTTTACTGCTTGTGGCAGCTTGCATCTGGAAGAAATCCTGTTCCGTTCGGGATTGTAGGTGGCCGAGGCCAGGTGCCCGGCAGAGGGAGTTGGGCACATATGATGGCTGGTTTCCAGGGGTAAGTAAGGTCAGCTGCCCAGGTGCCTGATGTCAGTTTGTAGGAGGCCTTTGGCCCTCCTAGGGATGACAGGCTTCCAGTTTGTGGCAGCTTGCATCTGGAAGAAATCCTGTTCCGTTCAGGATTGTAGGTGGCCGAGGCCTGGAGTCCGGCAGAGGGAGTTGGGCACAAAGGATGGCCTGTTTCCAGGGGTAAGTAAAGTCAGCTGCCCAGGTGCCTGATGTCAGTTTGTTGGAGGCCTTTGGCCCTCCAAGGGAAGCTAGTCTTCCAGCTTGTGGCAGCTTGCATCTGGAAGAAATCCTGTTCCGTTCGGGATTGTAGGTGGGCGAGGCCAGGTGCCCGGCAGAGGGAGTTGGGCACAAAGGATGGGCTGTTTCCAGGGGTAAGTAAAGTCAGCTGCCCAGGTGCCTGATGTCAGTTTGTAGGAGGCCTTTGGCCCCCCAAGTGAAGCCACGTTTCCAGCTTGTGGCAGATTGCATCTGGAAGAACTCCGGTTCCGTTCGGGATTGTAGGTGGCCGAGGCCATCTGCCCGGCAGAGGGAGTTGGGCACAAAGGATGGGCTATTTCCAGGGGTAAGTAAAGTCAGCTGCCCAGGTGCCTGATGTCAGTTTGTAGGAGGCCTTTGGCCCTCCAAGGGAAGCCAGTCTTCCAGTTTGTGGCAGCTTGCATCTGGAAGCAATCCTGTTCCGTTCGGGATTGTAGGTGGGCGAGACCTGGTGCCCGGCAGAGGGAGTTTGGCACAAAGGATGGCCTGTTTCCAGGGGTAAGTAAAGTCAGCTGCCCAGGTGCCTGATGCCAGTATGTAGGAGGCCTTTGGTCCTCCATGGGAAACCAGTCTTCCAGCTTGTGGCAGCTTGCATCTGGAAGAAATCCTGTTCCGTTCGGGATTGTAGGTGGCCGAGGCCTGGTGCCCGGCAGAGGGAGTTGGGCACAAAGGATGGGCTGTTTCCAGGGGTAAGTAAAGTCAGCTCCCCAGGTGCCTGATGTCAGTTTGTAGGAGGCCTTTGGCCCTCCATGGGAAGCCAGGTTTACTGCTTGTGGCAGCTTGCATCTGGAAGAAATCCTGTTCCGTTCGGGATTGTAGGTGGCCGAGGCCAGGTGCCCGGCAGAGGGAGTTGGGCACATATGATGGCTGGTATCCAGGGGTAAGTAAGGTCAGCTGCCCAGGTGCCTGATGTCAGTTTGTAGGAGGCCTTTGGCCCTCCAAGGGATGACAGGCTTCCTGCTTGTGGCAGCTTGCATCTGGAAGAAATCCTGTTCCGTTCAGGATTGTAGGTGGCCGAGGCCTGGTGCCCGGCAGAGGGAGTTGGGCACAAAGGATGGGCTGTTTCCAGGGGTAAGTAAAGTCAGCTGCCCAGGTGCCTGATGTCAGTTTGTAGGAGGCCTTTGGCCCTCCAAGGGAAGCTTGTCTTCCAGTTTGTGGCAGCTTGCATCTGGAAGAAATCCTGTTCCGTTCGGGATTGTAGGTGGGCGAGGCCTGGTGCCCGGCAGAGGGAGTTGGGCACAAAGGAAGGCCTGTTTCCAGGGGTAAGTAAAGTCAGCTGCCCAGGTGCCTGATGTCAGTTTGTAGGAGGCATTTGGCCCTCCAAGGGAAGCTTGTCTTCCAGTTTGTGGCAGCTTGCATCTGGAAGCAATCCTGTTCCGTTCGGGATTGTAGGTGGGCGAGACCTGGTGCCCGGCAGAGGGAGTTGGGCACAAAGGATGGGCTGTTTCCAGGGGTAAGTAAAGTCAGCTGCCCAGGTGCCTGATGCCAGTTTGTAGGAGGCCTTTGGTCCTCCATGGGAAACCAGTCTTCCAGTTTGTGGCAGCTTGCATCTGGAAGAAATCCTGTTCCGTTCGGGATTGTAGGTGGCCGAGGCCAGGTGCCCGGCAGAGGGAGTTGGGCACAAAGGATGGCTTGTTTCCAGGGGTAAGTAAAGTCAGCTGCCCAGGTGCCTGATGTTAGTTTGTAGGAGGCCTTTGGCCCTCCAAGGGAAGCTTGTCTTCCAGTTTGTGGCAGCATGCATCTGGAAGAAATGCTGTTTCGTTCGGGATTGCAGGTGGCCGAGGCCAGGTGCCCGGCAGAGGGAGTTGGGCACAAAGGATGTCCTGTTTAGAGGGGTAAGTAAAGTCAGCTGCCCAGGTGCCTGATGTCAGTTTGTAGGAGGCCTTTGGCCCTCCTTGGGAAGCCAGGCTTCCTGGTTGTGGCAGCTTGCATCTGGAAGAAATCCTGTTCCGTTCAGGATTGTAGGTGGCCGAGGCCTGGTGCCCGGCAGAGGGAGTTGGGCACAAAGGATGGCCTGTTTCCAGGGGTAAGTAAAGTCAGCTGCCCAGGTGCCTGATGTCAGTTTGTAGGAGGCCTTTGGCCCTCCAAGGGAAGCTTGTCTTCCAGTTTTTGGCAGCTTGCATCTGGAAGAAATCCTGTTCCGTTCGGGATTGTAGGTGGGCGAGGCCTGGTGCCCGGCAGAGGGAGTTGGGCACAAAGGATGGGCTGTTTCCAGGGGTAAGTAAAGTCAGCTGCCCAGGTGCCTGATGTCAGTTTGTAGGAGGCCTTTGGCCCTCCATGGGAAGCCAGGCTTCCTGCTTGTGGCAGCTTGCATCTGGAAGAAATCCTGTTCCGTTCAGGATTGTAGGTGGCCGAGGCCTGGTGCCCGGCAGAGGGAGTTGGGCACAAAGGATGGGCTGTTTCCAGGGGTAAGTAAAGTCAGCTGCCCAGGTGCCTGATGTCAGTTTGTAGGAGGCCTTTGGCCCTCCAAGGGAAGCTTGTCTTCCAGTTTGTGGCAGCTTGCATCTGGAAGAAATCCTGTTCCGTTCGGGATTGTAGGTGGGCGAGGCCTGGTGCTTGGCAGAGGGAGTTGGGCACAAAGGATGGGCTGTTTCCAGGGGTAAGTAAAGTCAGCTGCCCAAATGTCTGATGTCAGTTTATAGGAGGCCTTTGGCCCTCCAAGGGAAGCTAGTCTTCCTGTTAAAGGCAGCTTGCATCTGGAAGAAATCCTGTTCCGTTCGGGATTGTAGGTGGCCGAGGCCAGGTGCCCGGCAGAGGGAGTTGGGCACAAAGGATGGGCTGTTTCCAAAGGTAAGTAAAGTCAGCTGCCCAGGTGCCTGATGTCAGTTTGTAGGAGGCCTTTGGCCCTCCATGGGAAGCCAGGTTTACTGCTTGTGGCAGCTTGCATCTGGTAGAAATCCTGTTCCGTTCGGGATTGTAGGTGGCCGAGGCCAGGTGCCCGGCAGAGGGAGTTGGGCACATATGATGGCTGGTTTCCAGGGGTAAGTAAGGTCAGCTGCCCAGGTGCCTGATGTCAGTTTGTAGGAGGCCTTTGGCCCTCCAAGGGATGACAGGCTTCCAGTTTGTGGCAGCTTGCATCTGGAAGAAATCCTGTTCCGTTCAGGATTGTAGGTGGCCGAGGCCTGGAGCCCAGCAGAGGGAGTTGGGCACAAAGGATGGACTGCTTCCAGGGGTAAGTAAAGTCAGCAGCCCAGGTGCCTGATGTCAGTTTGTAGGAGGCCTTTGGCCCTCCAAGGGAAGCTAGTCTTCCAGCTTGTGGCAGCTTGCATCTGGAAGAAATCCTGTTCCGTTCGGGATTGTAGGTGGGCGAGGCCTGGTGCCCGGCAGAGGGAGTTGGGCACAAAGGATGGGCTGTTTCCAGGGGTAAGTAAAGTCAGCTGCCCAGGTGCCTGATGTCAGTTTGTAGGAGGCCTTTGGCCCCCCAAGTGAAGCCACGTTTCCAGCTTGTGGCAGCTTGCATCTGGAAGAACTGCGGTTCCGTTCGGGATTGTAGGTGGCCGAGGCCATCTGCCCGGCAGAGGGAGTTGGGCACAAAGGATGGCCTGTTTCCAGGGGTAAGTAAAGTCAGCTGCTCAGGCGCCTGATGTCAGTTTGTAGGAGGCCTTTGGCCCTCCAAGGGAAGCTTGTCTTCCAGTTTGTGGCAGCTTGCATCTGGAAGCAATCCTGTTCCGTTCGGGATTGTAGGTGGGCGAGACCTGGTGCCCGGCAGAGGGAGTTGGGCACAAAGGATGGGCTGTTTCCAGGGGTAAGTAAAGTCAGCTGCCCAGGTGCCTGATGCCAGTATGTAGGAGGCCTTTGGTCCTCCATGGGAAACCAGTCTTCCAGCTTGTGGCAGCTTGCATCTGGAAGAAATCCTGTTCCGTTCGGGATTGTAGGTGGCCGAGGCCAGGTGCCCGGCAGAGGGAGTTGGGCACAAAGGATGGGCTGTTTCCAGGGGTAAGTAAAGTCAGCTGCCCAGGTGCCTGATGTCAGTTTGTAGGAGGCCTTTGGCCCTCCAAGGGAAGCCAGGTTTACTGCTTGTGGCAGCTTGCATCTGGAAGAAATCCTGTTCCGTTCGGGATTGTAGGTGGCCGAGGCCAGGTGCCCGGCAGAGGGAGTTGGGCACATATGATGGCTGGTATCCAGGGGTAAGTAAGGTCAGCTGCCCAGGTGCCTGATGTCAGTTTGTAGGAGGCCTTTGGCCCTCCAAGGGATGACAGGCTTCCTCCTTGTGGCAGCTTGCATCTGGAAGAAATCCTGTTCCGTTCAGGATTGTAGGTGGCCGAGGCCTGGTGCCCGGCAGAGGGAGTTGGGCACAAAGGATGGCCTGTTTCCAGGGGTAAGTAAAGTCAGCTGCCCTGGTGCCTGATGTCAGTTTGTAGGAGGCCTTTGGCCCTCCAAGGGAAGCCTGTCTTCCAGTTTGTGGCAGCTTGCAGTTTGAAGAAATCCTGTTCCGTTCGGGATTGTAGGAGGGCGAGGCCTGGTGCCCGGCAGAGGGAGTTGGGCACAAAGGATGGGCTGTTTCCAGGGGTAAGTAAAGTCAGCTGCCCAGGTGCCTGATGTCAGTTTGTAGGAGGACTTTGGCCCTCCAAGGGAAGCTTGTCTTCCAGTTTGTGGCAGCTTGCATCTGGAAGAAATCCTGTTCCGTTCGGGATTGTAGGTGGGCGAGGCCTTGTGCTTGGCAGAGGGAGTTGGGCACAAATGATGGCCTGTTTCTTTAGGAAAGTAAAGTCAGCTGACCCGGTGCCTGATGTCAGTTTGTAGGAGGCCTTTGGCCCTCCAAGTGAAGCCACATTTCCAGCTTTTGCAGCTTGCATCTGGAAGAACTCCTGTTCCGTTCAGGATTGTAGGTGGCCAAAGCTGTGGGCCCGGCTGAGGGAGTTGGGCACAAATGATGGCCTGTTTCCAGGGGTAAGTAAAGTCAGCTGCCCAGGTGCCTGATGTCAGTTTGTAGGAGGCCTTTGGCCCTCCAAGGGAAGCTTGTCTTCCTGTTCAAGGCAGTTTGCATCGGGAAGAAATCCTGTTCCGTTCGGGATTGTAGGTGGCCGGAGCTGGGTGCCCAGCTGAGGGAGTTGGGCACAAAGGATGGCCTGTTTCCAGGGGTAAGTAAAGTCAGCTGCCCAGGTGCCTGATGTCAGTTTGTAGGAGGCCTTTGGCCCTCCAAGGGAAGCTAGTCTTCAAGCTTGTGGCAGCTTGCATCTGGAAGAAATGCTGCTCCGTTCGGGATTGTAGGTGGCCGAGGCCAGGTGCCCGGCAGAGGGAGTTGGGCACAAAGGATGTCCTGTTTAGAGGGGTAAGTAAAGTCAGCTGCCCACGTGCCTGATGTCAGTTTGTAGGAGGCCTTTGGCCCTCCATGGGAAGCCAGGCTTCCTGCTTGTGGCAGCTTGCATCTGGAAGAAATCCTGTTCCGTTCGGGATTGTAGGTGGCCGAGGCCAGGTGCCCGGCAGAGGGAGTTGGGCACACTCGATGGCCTGTTTCAAGGGGTAAGTAAAGTCAGCTGCCCAGGTGCCTGATGTCAGTTTGTAGGAGGCCTTTGGCCCTCCAAGGGATGACAGGCTTCCTGCTTGTGGCAGCTTGCATCTGGAAGAAATCCTGTTCCGTTCAGGATTGTAGGTGGCCGAGGCCTGGTGCCCGGCAGAGGGAGTTGGGCACAAAGGATGGGCTGTTTCCAGGGGTAAGTAAAGTCAGCTGCCCAGGTGCCTGATGTCAGTTTGTAGGAGGCCTTTGGCCCTCCAAGGGAAGCTTGTCTTCCAGTTTGTGGCAGCTTGCATCTGGAAGAAATCCTGTTCCGTTCGGGATTGTAGGTGGGCGAGGCCTGGTGCCCGGCAGAGGGAGTTGGGCACAAAGGAAGGCCTGTTTCCAGGGGTAAGTAAAGTCAGCTGCCCAGGTGCCTGATGTCAGTTTGTAGGAGGCATTTGGCCCTCCAAGGGAAGCTTGTCTTCCAGTTTGTGGCAGCTTGCATCTGGAAGCAATCCTGTTCCGTTCGGGATTGTAGGTGGGCGAGACCTGGTGCCCGGCAGAGGGAGTTGGGCACAAAGGATGGGCTGTTTCCAGGGGTAAGTAAAGTCAGCTGCCCAGGTGCCTGATGCCAGTTTGTAGGAGGCCTTTGGTCCTCCATGGGAAACCAGTCTTCCAGTTTGTGGCAGCTTGCATCTGGAAGAAATCCTGTTCCGTTCGGGATTGTAGGTGGCCGAGGCCAGGTGCCCGGCAGAGGGAGTTGGGCACAAAGGATGGCTTGTTTCCAGGGGTAAGTAAAGTCAGCTGCCCAGGTGCCTGATGTTAGTTTGTAGGAGGCCTTTGGCCCTCCAAGGGAAGCTTGTCTTCCAGTTTGTGGCAGCATGCATCTGGAAGAAATGCTGTTTCGTTCGGGATTGCAGGTGGCCGAGGCCAGGTGCCCGGCAGAGGGAGTTGGGCACAAAGGATGTCCTGTTTAGAGGGGTAAGTAAAGTCAGCTGCCCAGGTGCCTGATGTCAGTTTGTAGGAGGCCTTTGGCCCTCCTTGGGAAGCCAGGCTTCCTGGTTGTGGCAGCTTGCATCTGGAAGAAATCCTGTTCCGTTCAGGATTGTAGGTGGCCGAGGCCTGGTGCCCGGCAGAGGGAGTTGGGCACAAAGGATGGCCTGTTTCCAGGGGTAAGTAAAGTCAGCTGCCCAGGTGCCTGATGTCAGTTTGTAGGAGGCCTTTGGCCCTCCAAGGGAAGCTTGTCTTCCAGTTTTTGGCAGCTTGCATCTGGAAGAAATCCTGTTCCGTTCGGGATTGTAGGTGGGCGAGGCCTGGTGCCCGGCAGAGGGAGTTGGGCACAAAGGATGGGCTGTTTCCAGGGGTAAGTAAAGTCAGCTGCCCAGGTGCCTGATGTCAGTTTGTAGGAGGCCTTTGGCCCTCCATGGGAAGCCAGGCTTCCTGCTTGTGGCAGCTTGCATCTGGAAGAAATCCTGTTCCGTTCAGGATTGTAGGTGGCCGAGGCCTGGTGCCCGGCAGAGGGAGTTGGGCACAAAGGATGGGCTGTTTCCAGGGGTAAGTAAAGTCAGCTGCCCAGGTGCCTGATGTCAGTTTGTAGGAGGCCTTTGGCCCTCCAAGGGAAGCTTGTCTTCCAGTTTGTGGCAGCTTGCATCTGGAAGAAATCCTGTTCCGTTCGGGATTGTAGGTGGGCGAGGCCTGGTGCTTGGCAGAGGGAGTTGGGCACAAAGGATGGGCTGTTTCCAGGGGTAAGTAAAGTCAGCTGCCCAAATGTCTGATGTCAGTTTATAGGAGGCCTTTGGCCCTCCAAGGAAGCTAGTCTTCCTGTTAAAGGCAGCTTGCATCTGGAAGAAATCCTGTTCCGTTCGGGATTGTAGGTGGCCGAGGCCAGGTGCCCGGCAGAGGGAGTTGGGCACAAAGGATGGGCTGTTTCCAAGGTAAGTAAAGTCAGCTGCCCAGGTGCCTGATGTCAGTTTGTAGGAGGCCTTTGGCCCTCCATGGGAAGCCAGGTTTACTGCTTGTGGCAGCTTGCATCTGGTAGAAATCCTGTTCCGTTCGGGATTGTAGGTGGCCGAGGCCAGGTGCCCGGCAGAGGGAGTTGGGCACATATGATGGCTGGTTTCCAGGGGTAAGTAAGGTCAGCTGCCCAGGTGCCTGATGTCAGTTTGTAGGAGGCCTTTGGCCCTCCAAGGGATGACAGGCTTCCAGTTTGTGGCAGCTTGCATCTGGAAGAAATCCTGTTCCGTTCAGGATTGTAGGTGGCCGAGGCCTGGAGCCCAGCAGAGGGAGTTGGGCACAAAGGATGGACTGCTTCCAGGGGTAAGTAAAGTCAGCAGCCCAGGTGCCTGATGTCAGTTTGTAGGAGGCCTTTGGCCCTCCAAGGGAAGCTAGTCTTCCAGCTTGTGGCAGCTTGCATCTGGAAGAAATCCTGTTCCGTTCGGGATTGTAGGTGGGCTGAGGCCTGGTGCCCGGCAGAGGGAGTTGGGCACAAAGGATGGGCTGTTTCCAGGGGTAAGTAAAGTCAGCTGCCCAGGTGCCTGATGTCAGTTTGTAGGAGGCCTTTGGCCCCCAAGTGAAGCCACGTTTCCAGCTTGTGGCAGCTTGCATCTGGAAGAACTGCGGTTCCGTTCGGGATTGTAGGTGGCCGAGGCCATCTGCCCGGCAGAGGGAGTTGGGCACAAAGGATGGCCTGTTTCCAGGGGTAAGTAAAGTCAGCTGCTCAGGCGCCTGATGTCAGTTTGTAGGAGGCCTTTGGCCCTCCAAGGGAAGCTTGTCTTCCAGTTTGTGGCAGCTTGCATCTGGAAGCAATCCTGTTCCGTTCGGGATTGTAGGTGGGCGAGACCTGGTGCCCGGCAGAGGGAGTTGGGCACAAAGGATGG
>NW_027095297.1:0-25521 GCF_029207755.1 Chamaea fasciata | reverse complement strand
GGTTTGGCGCATGCGCGCGCGGGGGAGGCGGGAGCGGCACTTCCGGGGGCGCCCACGTGGCCGGGGCCGTGGTGGGGGGAGGGGAGGGAACCACGTGGGGCTGGGGGGTGACGTCAGCAGGAGGGGACGCGTGCAGCTGGCGAGGGGTGATGGCGTCACGGGGGTTTCTTAAAAATTGGGGGGTCCCTGGGGATGTGTGACGCCACTGCGGGCGGTAGTGACGTCATAGAGGGAGGGGAGGGTGTTTTTGGGGGCTTTGGCGTCGTCAGGGTGAGGGGGGGTGAGGTCAAGAGTGGGAATTCCTTGCTGGCCGGGGATTGTGACGTCACCGGAGCTCTGTCGCCAGGTTATAACGTCACCGCAGGGGCCGGGCCCCGCCTTATGACGTCACGGCCGCCCCCGCCCCCCCACGCATGGCGGCCGAGGAGGGGAAGTTGTTCGTGGGGGGCCTCAACTATGACACGGACGAGCAAGGCCTGGAGCAGCACTTCAGCTCCTTCGGGCCCATCTCCGAGGGTGAGACACAAAACTGCCCCAAAAACTGCCCAAAACTGCCCCAAAACAACCTAAAACTGCCCCAAAATCTGCCCAAAAGCATACAATAGACTGCAAAAAAATCCACCCAAAAACTGCCCCAAAACCAGCCAAAAACTGCCCCAAAACTGCTCCCAAAACAACCTAAAACTGCCCCAAAACCTGCCCAAAAACATCCAAAAGATTGCAAAAAAATCCACCCAAAAACTGCCCAAAACCAGCCAAAAACTGCCCCAAAACTGCTCCCAAAACAACCTAAAACTGCCCCAAAATCTGCCCAAAAACATCCAAAAGATTGCAAAAAAATCCACCCAAAAACTGCCCAAAACCAGCCAAAAACTGCCCCAAAACTGCTCCCAAAACAACCTAAAACTGCCCCAAAATCTGCCCAAAAACATCCAAAAGACTGCCAAAAAATCCACCCAAAAACTGCCCAAAACCAGCCAAAAAGTGCCCCAAAACTGCTCCCAAAACAACCTAAAACTGCCCCAAAATCTGCCCAAAAACATCCAAAAGATTGCAAAAAAATCCACCCAAAAACTGCCCAAAACCAGCCAAAAAGTGCCCCAAAAACTGCCCCAAAACATCCAAAAAACTGCCAAAAAATCCACCCAAAAACTGCCCCAAAAGTATCCAAAACCTGCCTCAAAAACAGCCAAAAAACTGCCCAAAAATCCGCTGAAATCCACCCAAAACCTGCCCCAAAATCCACCCAAAAATCCACCCCAAAGCAGCCCGAAAACACACCCAAAACCTGCCCCGAAATCCATCCAAAGCAGCCCAAAAATCCATTCAAAACACCCCAAACCAGCCCAAAAACACACCCAAAACCTGCCCAAAAATAACCCGAAATCCCCCCAAAAACATCCAAAAATTGCCCAAAAGTCCGTCCAAACCCCACCAAAACCTGCCCCAAAATCAGCCCCAGAACCCACCTAAAACCAGCCCAAAAATCCACTAAAAAACACCCAGAAATCCTCCCTGGGCATCCAAAATCTGTCCTGGGACCCCCAAAAACCCCCCCTGGCCCCCCCAAAACTCTTCTCCGCGATCATTCCCCGCATGAATCCTCTTGGAACCCCCCAAAACTCCCCCGATTTCCCCAAAATCCCGGCGAATTTTGGGAATAATTTAGGATTGGAGCCCCTTTCTCTGCTTGAAACCCCATTTCGGGGGGTCCCTGTCCACCCTCAGTGGGGTTTTTTTGGGGTCCCCAACCCCCCCCGAGTTAATTTTTGGGTTTTCTGACCCCCCCCGGGGTTATTTTTGGGGCTCCTGACCCCCCCGCCCGTGTTGCCCCTCAGTGGTGGTGGTGAAGGACAGGGAGACCCAGCGGTCCCGAGGCTTCGGCTTCGTCACCTTCACCAACCCCGAGCACGCCAGCGACGCCATGCAGGCCATGAACGGAGAGGTGGGGGGCGCGGGGGGGGACGTTTGGGGTCCCTGGGGGGACACTTGGGGACATTTGGGGGTCCTGGGGGGACATTTGGGGTTCTCAGGGGTCTCTAAGGGGCTGTTTGGGGTCCCTGGAGGATCATTTGGAGTCCCTGGGGGGACATTTGGGGTCCCTGGGGGGACATTTGGGGACACTTGGGGGTCCTGGGGGGACATTAGGGGTTCTCAGGGGTCTCTAAAGGGACGTTTGGGGTCCCTGGGGGGACATTTGGGGACACTTGGGGGTCCTGGGGGGACATTTGGGGTCCCTGGGGGATCATTTGGGGTCCCTGGGGGGACATTTGGGGACACTTGGGGGGGATTTGGGGGTCTCTGAGGGGCCCTGGGGGGACATTTGGGGTCCCTGGGGGGGATTTGGGGGTCTCTGAGGGGAGGTTGGGGTCCCTGGGAGGACATTTGGGGATCCCCATGATGGATGCGAGGGAAGAATTTGGGACCCAGAGGGATTTGGGGCGCTCGGAGGGGTCCGGGGGGCTCCCAGGTGCCCCCCCCAACTGTCCCCAACTGTCCCCAACTGTCCCCAACTGTCCCCAACTGTCCCCAGTGCCTGGACGGGCGGCAGATCCGCGTCGATCACGCCGGGAAATCCCCCCGGGGGGCTCGGGGGGGCTTCGGGGGCGGCCGGGGCCGGGCCCGGGGCTACGGCAGAGGTGAGACCCTGAAGGCTGGGGGGGAGTTGGGGAGGGGGTTTGGGGGTTTTTGGGGGGGTTTTGGGGTCTCGGGGGCGTTTGGGGGAGGCGGTTTGGGGGTTTTTTGGGGGGTTTCAGGAGTTTAGGGTGACGGTTTGGGGGGTTTGGGGGATTTGGGGAGGGGGTTTGGGGATTGTTTCGGAGGTTTTTGGGGTTTGGGGAGGGGGTTTGGGGTTATTTGGGTGGTTTTGGGGTTTGGGGGAGGCAATTTTGGGGTTTTTTGGGGGAGTTTGGGGTTTTTTGGGGGGTTTCAGGAGTTTGTGGTGAGAGTTTTGGGGGTTTTGGGGGATTTGGGGAGGGGGTTTGGGATTGTTTTGGAGGTTTTTGGGGAGGGGCTCCAGGAGTTTTCAGGGGGGGGGATGGTTCCGTGGTTCGGGGTCTTCCGAGATTTGGGGTGGGGGTTTAAGGAGCTCTTAGGGGCTCTGGGCTTTTGGGGAGGGGTCTAAGGAGCTTTATGGAGTTTCACAAGTTTTTAATCGAGTTTTTGGGGGATTTTACGGAATTTTTGGGGTTTTTTTTTCTCCTTTTCCAACCCCCCAAACCCGGGTTCCCTGCAGGAGGGGGTGACCGTGGCTACGGCGGCCGCTACGACGGGCGCAACTCGGGGGGCTACGGGGGGTCCCGGGACTACGGCGGCCGGTGAGGAGTTCGGGGGGGGGCTGGGGAGGGGTCTGGGGGGCTTGGGGAGGGGTTTGGGGGGGCTGGGGAGGGGTCTGGGGGGCTTGGGGAGGGGTTTGGGGGTCCTGGGGAGGGGTCTGGGGGTTTTGGGGAGGGATTTGGGGGTCCTGGGGGGTCCCGAAGGTTCGGGGGGGGGTCCTGGGGGTCTTTCGGGGGTCCCGCCGGGGTTTGGGGTCACTGAGCCCCCTCCCCACAGGAACCAGGGCGGGTACGGCGAGCGCTTCCCCTCGGCCTCGTATCGTGACAATTACGACAACTGAGGTAGGGGCAGGGGACGCGGGGTGGCGCCCCGGGACCGGGGACACCCCGAAACTGAATGGGACACCCCAAAAAGGGATCGGGGACACCCCAAAACTGAATGGGACACCCCAAAAAGGGACGGGGACACCCCAAAAAGGGACGGGGACACCCCGAAAAGGGACCGGGGACACCCCAAAACTGGCGGGGACACCCCGAAAAGGGCACGGGGACACCCCAAAACTGAATCGGACACCCCAAAACTGAATGGGACACCCCGAAAAGGGACCGGGGACACCCCGAAACTGAATGGGACATCCCGAAAAGAGACCGGGGCAACCCAAAACTGAATGGGACACCCCAAAAAGGGACCGGGGACACCCCAAAACTGGCGGGGACACCCCAAAAGTGAATGGGACACCCCAGAAAGGGACGGGGGCACCCCAAAAGTGAATGGGACACCCCAAAACTGAATGGGACACCCTGGACAGGGACCGGGGACACCCCAAAAAGGGATGGGGACACCCCAAAACTGAATTAGACACCCCAGAAAGGGACCGGGGACACCCCAAAAAGGGATGGGGACACCCCAAAACTGAATTAGACACCCCAGAAAGGGACCGGGGACACCCCAAAAAAGGACCGGGGACACCCCAAAAAGGGCATGGGGACACCCCAAAACTGGCGGGGACACCCCAAAAAGGGACCGGGGACACCCCAAAAGTGAATGGGACACCCCGAAACTGAATGGGACACCCCAAAAAGGGACCGGGGACACCCCAAAACTGAATGGGATACCCCAAAACTGAATGGGACACCCCAAAACTGGCGGGGACACCCCAAAAAGGGACCGGGGCATCCCAAAACTGAATGGGACACCCCAAAACTGAATGGGACCCCCCAAAACTGAATTAGACACCCCAGAAAGGAACCGGGGACACCCCAAAACTGAATGGGACACCCCAAAAAGGGACCGGGGGCACCCCGAAAGGGATGGGGACACCCTGAAAGTGACAGGGGACACCTTAAAAGAGACGAAGGACATCCCAAAACTGGTCAGGGAAAGTCCAAAAGTCATCAGGGCACCCCAAAGGTGACCGGGGGCACCCCAAAAGCGACTGGGATCTCTTGTAATTGGTTGGGGCCACCCCAAAAAGGACTGGGGACACCCCAAACCCAACTAAGACACCCCAAAACTAACCAGGGTCACCCCAAAAGTGACCGGGAACCCGCCTGGGGGTCCCCCAAAATCCCTGTGCCCTCCCCCCGGGTGCCCCCACTCGCCGTTCCTGGGGCTGCCAGGAATTCCCCGTCCCTCCTGAATTGGTTTTGGGGGGATTTTTTAGAGCCCCCTCCCCCCCCCCGAGTCAGTTTTGGGGAGGTTTTGCCCCTCCCCCCAGTTTAAAAGGTCTGGGGGTCCTGAAGCCCCCGAGTTGTCACTTGGGTGATCCCCGTTGGTTTGGGGGTTCCCTTTGGGGGTTTTGGGGTGACCTTTGATCCCTCCAGTTATTCTGGGGGGGGGGGGGTCCTGACCCAAACCCCCACTTGGGGGGTTCCAGGACTCTCCCAAATTTATTGGGGGGGGGATATTTTTGGGTTCCCCCATTTTAGGGGAGGGGTTTGGGGGGGGGGAGGGTCCCTAAATCGCCCAACCCCCTTTTTTTTTTTTGATGGGGGGGAGGGGTCTCCCGAGCGCCCCTCCCCCACTGATCTCCTTCTCGTCCTCAGCTCGGAGCCTCGTGCTGGATTTTGGGGGGGCCCCTCCCCCCCCCGGGGCCGCGGATGGACGCCGAGGGGGGGTTGGGATGGATGGGGGGAGGGGAAAGGGGGGGGAGGGGGAGGGGACACCCCGGATTTGTACCGACCCCGTGTGACAATAAAGGGCGGAGACCCCCGGGGGGGGCCCGGCTTGGTTTATTTGGGGAGGGGGGGGGGGGACAGGTCAAAGGTCACGAGGCCGCCGTCCATACCAAACCTTTATTTCCCACGTGAGGGTCCAGTACAAAATGGGGGAGGGGGCGGCGGGGGGGGGGGGTGGGTGTAAATGGGGGTGGGGCCCTTTAAGTAGGGCCGGTGGGCGGGGGCTCTAAAAAGGGGGGCGTGGTCCATGGGGTGTTAGTAGTGGGTGGGGTGAATGTGAGTGACAGCGAAAAGGGGCGGGGCTTCGCACGAGGGCCCAGCCCCCAGGAGCCCCCGGGTTAGGCGAGCCAAGAATGGGCGTGGCCTCGCGGAGGGGCGGGGCTTTCTCAAAGGGCCACGCCCAAGTGGGGCCTGACGCCAGCGCCTTAAAGGGGCCGCACATCGAGGGGGACACGCCCCTCCCTTCCAATGAGCCACGCCCGGCCCAGCCCCTTTAAGAGAGGAGGGTCCCCCAGGCGGCGCCTTAAAACGGCAACACGCCCTAAAGGGGCGGGGCCTCCATTCAAAAGAGCCTTAAAGCGGCACCGGGTGGGGCCCACCCAGAACAACCTCAGGGGGCCCGAAACGATGGGGGGAGGGGATGCGGGGGGGGGTCCCAAAACGCGCCCCCCACCCCCGTCAGGGCTCGTCCTCCATGCTGAGGCTGCTGCGGGGGCTGGAGGCCCGCGAGGGGCCCGGGGAGGCCAGGAGGGCTCCGGGGGGGCCGAGCGGGGACAACCCCCCCGCATCGTCCATCAGGATGTCCTCGAAGGTCCCCTCGGGCCCCCCCAGGGCCAGCGGCAGCGCCAGCCCCGGCGGCAGCTCCAGCAGCTCCTGGTGCGGCGTGGGCGGGAAGGGGGGCGCCCCCCCCGAGGGCTCCTCGCCGCCCCCCTCGGCCAGGGGCGGCGGGTTCAGGGGGAGCCCGTGGAGCTGGGCCTGGAGCTCCAGTTCCTGGGGAGGGGGGCTGGCTGAGCCAAAAAAAACACACACACACACCTCCCCCGCCCCGAACCAGCCCCCAAAATCCCGAAATGTCCCAGCCCCGGCGTGCCCTGGGTGCTTCTGCTCCCCCCGACCCCATGGAAAGCCTTCTCCTCGCCGGACTATCCCAAAATCCCATCCCGAACCCAAAACGTTCCTGGAAACCCCGGGCTGCCCCCAGGGAGTGTCCCAGCTCCTCCGCAGCCCCACAGATCCCCGATCCCGCCCCGATCCCGGCATTCCCACCCCGATCCCGCCCATTCCCACCCCGATCCCGCCCATTCCCACCCCGATCCCGCCGTTCCCACCCCGATCCCGCCGTTCCCAGCCCCAGTTCCGCATTCCCGGCCCCGGTCCCGCCCATTCCCAGCCCCAATCCCACATTCCAAACTCCGATCCCGCATTCCCGGCCCCACTCCTACATTCCCGATCCCGCATTCCCGATTCCCCATTCCCACATTCCCACACCTGCACTCTCAGCTGCAGGCTGCGGTTGGCCATTCCCATTCCCCCATATCCCACATTCCCAATCCCCATTCCCAAATTCCCAATCCCAATCCCACACCTGCACTCTCAGCTGCAGGCTGCGGTTGGCCATTCCCATTCCCCCATTCCCAATCCCATATTCCCATTCCCACATTCCCATTCCCACATTCCCACATTCCCAATCCCAAATTCCCAATCCCAATCCCAGACCTGCACTCTCAGCTGCAGGCTGCGGTTGGCCATTCCCCCAATCCCACATTCCCATTCCCACATTCCCAAATTCCCATTCCCAAATTCCCAATCCCAATCCCAGACCTGCACTCTCAGCTGCAGGCTGCGGTTGGCCATTCCCATTCCCCCATTCCCAATCCCACATTCCCATTCCCACATCCCACATTCCCAAATTCCCATTCCCACATTCCCACATTCCCAATCCCAAATTCCCAATCCCAATCCCAGACCTGCACTCTCAGCTGCAGGCTGCGGTTGGCCATTCCCCCAATCCCACATTCCCATTCCCACATTCCCACATTCCCATTCCCAAATTCCCAATCCCAATCCCACACCTGCACTCTCAGCTGCAGGCTGCGGTTGGCCATTCCCATTCCCCCATTCCCATTCCCACATTCCCATTCCCACATTCCCAAATTCCCATTCCCAAATTCCCAATCCCAATCCCACACCTGCACTCTCAGCTGCAGGCTGCGGTTCGCCTGCTCCAGGCGCTGCTGCTGCAGCTCCAGCTCCCGCCAGCGCTGCGTCTCCTTCTGCAGCTTGCGGATGTAATCCACCGACGCCTTCAGGATGGTGCCCTTGTTCCAGCGCATCTCCCTGCCAGGACCTGGCGTCACCCGGGGGCTCGGCCCCCTCCCAGCGGGTCCCCTCCCTGCCCCACACCCTCCCAGCGCCCCTTCCAGGACCTGCCACGGGGGGAATTTCCCTTCCAGGACCTGCCATGGGAGTCCCTGAGTGCCAAATTTCCCTTCCAGGACCTGCCATGAGGGGAATTCCTCCTCCAGGACCTGCCATGGGAGTCCCTGACTGCTGAATTTCCCTTCCAGGACCTGCCATGGGAGTCCCTGAGTGCCAAATTTCCCTTCCAAGACCTGCCACGGGGGGAATTTCTCCTCCAGGATTTGCCATGGGGGTCCCTGACTGCTGAATTTCCCTTCCAAGACCTGCCACGGGGGGAATTTCTCCTCCAGGATTTGCCATGGGGGTCCCTGACCGCTGAATTTCCCTTCCAGGACCTGCCACGGGGGGAATTTCTCCTCCAGGACCTGCCATGGGAGTCCCTGACTGCTGAATTTCCCTTCCAGGACCTGCCATGGGGGGAATTTCTCCTCCAGGACCTGCCATAGGAGTCCCTGACTGCTGAATTTCCCTTCCAGGACCTGCCATGGGGGGAATTTCTCCTCCAGGATTTGCCATGGGGGTCCCTGACTGCTGAATTTCCCTTCCAGGACCTGCCACGGGGGGAATTTCCCTCCCAGGACCCTCCCGGGGCCCCTCCCCCGCTCACGGGTCGCTGTTTTTGGGGATCAGGGTCCCCAATTCCTTGATCCGGTCGTTGATGTTGAAGCGCCGGCGCCGCTCGACTGCGGGGGAGGGGAGATGGGGGGGGACGCCTGAGACCCCCGGAGACCCCCAAAACACCCCCAGGATCCCCCAAAACACCCCGGAGACCCCCAAAACACCCCGAGACCCCCAAAACACCCCCAGGGACCCCCAAAACACCCCCAGGATCCCCCAAAACACCTCCGGGACCCCCAAAACACATTTGGGACCCCCCAAAACACCCCCGGGACCCCCCAAAACACCCCCAGGGACCCCCAAAACACCCCCAGGGAACCCCCAAAACACCCCCAGGACCCCCCAAAACACACCCGGGACCCCCCAAACACCCCGGGACACCCCCAGGACCCCTCAAAAACGCCCAGGACCCCTCCCCCAACCCCTGGGGACCCCCCCAAGACCTCCCCAGGACCCTCCAGGATCTCCCAGGGACCCCCAGGAACACGCCCAGGACCCCCAAAACCTACGTGGGACCTTCAGGATCCCCTGAACCCCCCCAGGACCCCTCCCCCAGCCCCCGGGGACCCCCAGAACCTGCTGAGACCCCCCCCAAACGCCCCCCCAGAAGCCCCCAAGTTCCTCCTAGGACCCCCCCGGCTCACTGAGGTTGTGGTTGTCTTTCTTCTGCCGCTCCTTCAGCAGCGCCTTGGCCTCCGTTTCTGGGGGCGGGGGGGAAGGGAACACGGTCAGAGACCCCTCCCCAAAATATGGACCCCCTCCCCCCCCCCCCCAAAATCAGCCCCGGAGCCCCCCCTGGGGATCCCAGAGGGACCACCAGAGCGAGCCCGCCCCCAAACCAGAGACCCCTCCCCAAAATGGGAACCTCCCAGGGATCCCCTCCCCCCCCTTAGGGACACCCCAGGGACCCCTCCCCACCATGGGGACCCCCCGACCCATTTTAGCCCCCCCAGAACTCCCCACAGCGACCCCTCCCCACCCCCGGGGAGACCACAAAGACCCCCCCAAAGACCCCCAGACCCCCCCCAAAGAGCCCCAGACCTCCCCAAAGAGCCCCAGACCCCCCCAAAGACCCCCAGACCCCCCCAAAGACCCCCAGACCCCCCCAAAGAGCCCCAGACCCCCCCCAAAGACCCCCAGACCCCCCCAAAGACCCCCAGACCTCCCCAAAGAGCCCCAGAGCCCCCCAAAGACCCCCAGACCCCCCCCAAAGACCCCCAGACCCCCCCAAAGAGCCCCAGACCCCCCCCAAAGACCCCCAGACCCCCCCCAAAGACCCCCAGACCCCCCCCAAAGACCCCCCAAAGACCCCCCCAAAGACCCCCAGACCCCCCGAAGAACCCCCGACCCCCCCCAAAGACCCCCCAAAGAGCCCCCGGACCTGAGAGCTCGGCCTTGACCCGGGGCAGCTCGGCGGGGCAGGAGCTGCTCCCGCCCTGGGGGGGGCTGAAAACCTCCAGGAGGGGCCCGGGGGCCGGGAGCTGCCGGAATGGGCGGGGTCAGAGCGGCCACGCCCACTCCGGACACACCCACATCTGATCTGGTCACGCCCACCCAGCCACAAACGCCTCGGGGGTGTTTGGGCAGGGCCACGCCCCTTTATATGCAAGCCACGCCCGCTATGACCACACCCAGGGCCACGCCCAGCCCAGGGCAAAACACCTCAGGAGGTGTTTGTGCAACGCCACGCCCATTACAGATAAGCCACGCCCACCCCGGGTGTGCCCACGCCCCCTCAGCACTCCCCACTCTCCATCAATCAAAGCAGGCCACGCCCCCTCGTGCTCTTGTATGGGAAAGCCACACCCACACCCTTATACAGCAACCGCGCCCCATGCCCTAATATGGGCAAACCACACCCCCACATTGCCTCAGCCGGATGGGCGGGGTTTGCTGAGGCCCCACCCCTTCTCTTAAAGGGCCAGCGCACCGTGTAGGGCAAGGGGAGGGGCCTCACACCCTAGGTGGCAATAAGCCGCGCCCCCTGCCTTATATGGGGAAGCCACCCCTGCAGCCCGTTTGGTGGGCGGGGTTTGCCGAGGCCCCGCCCCATCCGTTAAAGGGGCAGCGCACCGTGCTGGGCAGGGGGAGGGGCCCCTCGGCGGGGCCGAAGCTCAGCACGTCCTCATAGCTCGACTCCAGGCTGATGATCTCATCGATGACGTCATCGATCTGCAGGGGAAATGGCAACGTCAGGCCGCGCCCCCCCGGTGTGACATCATCAAAACCCCCTCATGTGACGGCATCGCCTTCTCTTATCACACCCTCACTCCCCTTACCACATCCCGACTTTCCTTGTGACGTCACAGATTCCCCTTTATGACATCATCACCGTTTGTGACATACTCACCCCCCCCTGTGACATCACCACCCCCGTGTGTGATGTCATCACCTCATCACATCTCCCCCTTTATGACGTCAGAAGCCTTCTTACGACATCATAAATCTTCTCTATGACATCATCGCTTCCTTTACCACACCCTCACCTCCGCCTGCGACGTCGCCATCGCGTTCTATGACATCATCACCTCCTCTTATCACAACCCCGCCCCCCCCTTTTATGACATCAAACCCCTCCTTATGACATCACGGACCCACTCTATGATGTCACCCTCCACCTATGACGTCACCCTCGCGTTCCACGACGTCATCGCGCCCCCCGTTATCCCCCTCACCTCCCCCCCCTCACCTCCTTCTCGTGCTGCAGCAGGGCCGGGGGGGGACTGGGCGGGGCCTCGGGGGGCGCGGCCAGGGGGGCGTGGTTGGGGGGGCTGGCCCCGCCCCCCCGGCCGCGGGCGTGGCTCAGGTACTGCCGCAGCTGCTGCCGCTGCGCCGCCCGCAGGTGGTACCGGGTGGGGTTCTCCAGGTGGGTCTGCACCTGGGGGAGGGGGGGGGGGCGGGGCAAAGGGGTGAGGGGACCCCCGGGAATGCACTGAGACCCCTCCCCAAAATACGGGAGCCCCCCTCCCCGAATCCTCCCGCTGTCAAAACCCCCATTTCCACCCCCGAAATTTCCCTCCTCTCCTTCTCCGCCCTCCCCCTCCCCCCCAAATTCCCAGAATCCCCCTCCCCCACACAAAACCCCCCCAAAGCCCCCCAGCCCCAACATCCCAAACCTCCCCCGCCCCCCCCAGTTCCCCCTCACCTTGAGCACCTCGGGGGGCACATGTGGGGGGGCCCGGGGGCCCGGGGGGACCCCCCACGGCGATGGCGGGGGAGGGGCCGGGGGTGGGGGGTCCCGGGGGGGTCCCGGGGCCGCCCCCTCCCCTCCTCTCCCTCTGCTCCTGCTCCTGCGCCTGCGCCCGCATCAGCTGCTGCCGCAGCAGCACCCGGGACGAGGGGGGGGCGGCGCCGGGGGGGGGCCCCAGAGCTGCGGAGAGGAGGGGGTTAATGGGGGAGGGGGTCCTAAGGGGGCCTGGGAGGGATTTGGGGGGGTTTGGGGGGGATTTGGGGAGGTTTGGGGGGTCTGCGGGAGGTTTGGGGGGATTTGGGGGAGTTTTGGGGGGTCTCAGGGAGGTTTGGGGGGATTTGGGGGAGTTTTGGGGGGTCTCAGGGAGGTTTGGGGGGATTTGGGGGAGTTTTGGGGGGTCTCAGGGAGGTTTGGGGGGATTTGGGGGGGGTTTGGGGTGTTTTTGGGGGGGGTTTGGGGGGATTTGGGGGTCCCGGTACCTGGGGGGGGGCAGGGGCTGGCTCTTGAGGCAGTAGAAGGGCCCGGGGGGCTCCGTGGGGGTCCCGGGGGGGTCCCCGGGGTGGGGCTCACTGGGGGTGTCCCCAGGGGTGCCCCCCCCCGGGCGGGTCCCACTCGATGTCGGCCACGATGCCGGACTCGGGCAGCACCGAGCTCAGGCTGGGGGGCGCGGGGGGGTCAGGGACCCCCGAGAGCCCCAAACACACCCCGAGACCCCCCCCGAGACCCCCAAACACACCCCGAGACCCCCCCGAGACCCCCAAACACACCCCGAGACCCCCAAATCCAACCTGAGAGCCCCAAACACACCCCGAGACCCCCCCGAGACCCCCAAACACACCCCGAGAGCCCCAAACACACCCCGAGACCCCCCCCGAGACCCCCAAACACACCCCGAGACCCCCCCCGAGACCCCCAAACACACCCCGAGAGCCCCAAACACACCCCGAGACCCCCAAATCCAACCTGAGACCCCCAAACACACCCTGAGACCCCCCCGAGACCCCCAAACACACCCCGAGACCCCCAAACACACCCCGAGACCCCCAAACACACCCCGAGACCCCCCCCGAGACCCCCAAACACACCCCGAGACCCCCAAATACACCCCGAGACCCCCAAATACACCCCGACACCCCCCCGAGAGCCCCAAACACACCCCGAGAGCCCCAAATCCACCCTGGGACCCCCCCCAGACCCCCCAAATTCACCCAGAGCCTCCTGGACCCTTCAGAGCCACCCTTGGGACCCCCCCCCCCCAAAAACCCCTCGTGACCCACCCAAACTCCCTGCGACCCTCCCCCCAAACCTCCTGGGACCCCCGAAAAACCCCTGAGACCCCCCCCCCCCCAAAAAAAACCCCCAACCCCCTCGGGACCCACCGGGGACCCCCCCCCAAAAACCCCACGGCGCCCACCCAAGACCCCCTTAGGACCCCCGCAAACCCCCTCGAGACCCCCCCCAAATCCCCTCTGTCCCCCTCCCCACCCCCCCGGGCCCCTCCCCCTCGTGCCCCTCCCCCACCCGGGGGTCCCCCCAAGCCCCGCCCCCCTCCTCCCCCCACCCCCGGGACCCCCCCCTGACCTGAGCAGCCGGAGGCTCTCGGGGGGGCTCGGCCCCTCCAGCAGCACCAGCACCGTGGGGGGGCCCTGGGGGGGCGCCGGGGGGGGCCCGGGGGGGGCGGGGACCCCCTGGGCCGCCCCTCGGGACATCGCCCCCCTGCCCTGCCCCCCCCCACCGCGACACTCGGGGGGGGCCTGGGGGAGGGGCTGGGGGGGCGCGATAGGGCCGGGGGGTCTCTATAGGATCTGGGGGTCTCTATAGGGCCCGGGGGTCTCTATAGGGCCGGGGGGTCTCTATAGGGCCGGGGGGGTCTCTATAGGGCCGAGGGGGTGTCTATAGGGCCCGGGGGTCTCTATAGGGCCGGGGGGGTCTCTATAGGGCCCGGGGGTCTCTATAGGGCCGGGGGGTCTCTATAGGGCCCGGGGGGTCTCTATAGGGTCTGGGGGGTCTCTATAGGGCCGGGGGGTCTCTATAGGGCCCGGGGGGTCTCTATAGGGCCCGGGGGTCTCTATAGGCCCGGGGGTCTCTATAGGGCCCGGGGGGTCTCTATAGGGTCTGGGGGGTCTCTATAGGGCCGGGGGGTCTCTATAGGGCCCGGGGGGTCTCTATAGGGCCGGGGGGTCTCTATAGGGCCCGGGGGTCTCTATAGGGCCGGGGTGGTCTCTATAGGGCCGGGGGGTCTCTATAGGGCCCGGGGGTCTCTATAGGGCCGGGGGGGTCTCTATAGGGCCGGGGGGTCTCTATAGGGCCCGGGGGTCTCTATAGGCCCGGGGGTCTCTATAGGGCCGGGGGGGTCTCTATAGGGTCTGGGGGGTCTCTATAGGGTCCGGGGGTCTCTATAGGGCCGGGGGGTCTCTATAGGGCCCGGGGGGGTCTCTATAGGGCCGGGGGGTCTCTATAGGGCCGGGGGGGTCTATAGGGTCTGGGGGTCTCTATAGGGGCCCGGGGGTCTCTATAGGGCCCGGGGGGGTCCCTCAGTGAGTTCCGGGGGGGGGGAGGGGCGGCCCGAACCTCCCCAAAGCCGCGCGGGGGGGGGGTGGGTGGGGGGAGGGGTAAAGAGGAGGGGGTCGCTTTGGGGAGGGGGGAGGGGAGGGGTTTGATCCCCCCCAAATAAAAATCTCCGGGGGGGTCTCGGGGGGTCCCGTCGGGGCCGCGGGGCCTCGGCAGGAACAGCGCGGGGGGGGGGGAGGGGGGAGGGGGAGGGGGAGGGGCGATGGCGGGAAGTGACGTCACGGGGCGGGGGGAGGGGGGGGACGCGCAGGGGGGACCCCGACTCCCGGCCGCGCTCCCCGCCAGGCCCCGGCCGCCTCCGACCCCCCCCCAAAATCCAGCCGAGACCCCCGGGGGGGGCGCGGGGCTGAGCCCCCCCCCCTCCCCTGCCCCTCCCCTCCCCTCCCCCACCCGGCCCCGAGCCCCCGCCCCGGCCGCGAGCCCTCCCCCACCCCGGAACAGGTAAAGGGCGGGGGGGGGGAGGGAGGGGAGCTGGGGGGGTTTGGAGGGAGACCCCCCCCCAAAAATGGGGACACGGGGGGGGGGCTGGGCCAGCGGGGGGAGGGGCCGCCTTTGGGTGGGTTTTGGGGGGCTGGGGGCACCCCTGGGTGCGCTCGGGGGGGGTGGGGGTGAGCCCCGGACCCCCCTGAGGGGGTTTTGGGGGGCGCGGGGACCCCCCCGGCCCCCCCCCGGGTTCCTTTTTGGGTGGGGGGGACACCCCTGGGTGTGTTTTGGGTGGGGGGACACCCCTGGGTGTGTTTGGGGGGCTGGGGGTGACCCCCGGGTCCCTTTTGGGGTCGGGGTGACCCCGTGACCCCCCCCAGGTGCATTTTGGGGACCCCCCCCCCCCCCCCGGGGGGTTTTGGGGGAGGGGGGGGGGTCAGGGTCCGCTCCGGGCGCGGGGGGAGGGGCGGGGCAGGCCGGAAGCGGGAGGAGGAGCGGGGGGAGGGGACGGGGTGGGGACACCCCAGAGGTGACCCCTGACCCCAGGGGTGACCCCTGACCCCTCTTGTCACCCCCCCGCCCGCAGCCCCCCCATGGGCCCGCCATGGAGGTGAGGGGCCACATCCTCGCCCCCGGCACCTACAGCCCCGCAGGTAGGGCTGGCCCCTCCCCGGGCCTTGGGGACATCCCCGGTGTCACCTCCCGCCCCCCCCGCGGTGTCCCCGGAGCCACCCCCGGACACCCCACCCCCCACCCCCGTGTCCCCAACCCCTGGTGGCACCCGCTGTCCCCAATCCCTGTCCCCGGCCCCTGGTGGCCTCTCTGGTGTCCCCAGCCCCTGTCCCCGGCCCTGTCGCCTTGGGGACCCCCCCCGGTGTCACCCCTGACCCTGTGGTGGCCCTGGAGCCCCCCCAAGCTCTGCCCCAGTTTTGGAGCCCTGGTGGCACCTGGTGTCCCCAGCCCCTGTCCCCAACCCCTGGTGTCCCCAGTCCCTGTCCCCTGTCCCTGTCCCATCCTTGTTCCTTGTCACTTCCCTGTCCCCGACCCTCCCTGTCCTCTGTCCCTTCGCCGTCCCTGTTCCCTGTCCCCTCGCTGTTCCCTGACTGTCCCCAGTGTCCCCTGTGTCCCCTCACTGTCCCCTGTGTCCCCTGACTGTCCCCTGTGTCCCCTCACTGTCCCCTGTGTCCCCGTGTCCCCTCACTGTCCCCCGTGTCCCCCGTGTCCCCTGACTGTCCCTGTGTCCCCTCACTGTCCCCTGTGTCCCCTGACTGTCCCCTGTGTCCCCTCACTGTCCCCTGTGTCCCCGTGTCCCCTCGCTGTCCCTGTGTCCCCTGACTGTCCCTGGTGTCCCCTGACTGTCCCCGTGTCCCCTCGCTGTCCCCCGTGTCCCCCGTGTCCCCTGACTGTCCCCGTGTCGCAGGTGGCTCCGCGGGGCGGCTGCAGGAGCTGCGGGAGCGGCAGCGGGGGCTGCGCCAGGCGCTGGGGCTGCGCCTGCGGGAGCTGCGGCGCCTCTGCCTGCAGGAGGCCGTGAGTGACCCCCAGTGACCCCTGGGACCCCCAGGGACCCCTCAGTGACCCCCAGGGACCCCCAGTGACCCCTGGGACCCCCAGGGACCCCTCAGTGACCCCCAGTGACCCCTGGGACCCCCAGGGACCCCTCAGTGACCCCCAGGAACCCCTCAGTGACCCCCAGTGACCCCCAGGGACCCCCAGGGACCCCTCAGTGACCCCTCAGTGACCTCTAGGACCCTCAGGGACCCCTGAATGACCCCCAGTGACCCCTCAGTGACCCCTCAGGGACCTCTGGGACCCCTGAGTGACCCCCAGTGACCCCTGGGACCCCCAGGGACCCCTCAGTGACCCCCAGTGACCCCTAGGACCCCTCTGGGACCCCTGAGTGACTCCTGGGACCCCCAGGGACCCCTGAATGACCCCCAGTGACCCCTCAGTGACCCCTCAGTGACCCCTGGGACCCTCAGTGACCCCTCAGTGACCCCTCAGTGACCCCTGGGACCCTCAGTGACCCCCAGTGACTGCTGAACGACCCATCAGGGACCCCTGAGTGACCCCCAGAATGACCCTTGAGTGACCCCCAGAGTGACCCCAAACCCCTGACCCCCGGAACTCCTGTCCACCCTGGGACCCCCGAGTGACCCTAGGGACCTCTGGAGTGACCCCCAAACCCTGACCCCCGTGTGACCCCTCCCTAAACCATCCTCGGACCCCCACCCACCCTGGATCCCCAGAGTGACCCCGGAGTGACCCCATGAACCCAAGTGACCCCCAGGACCCCCATAGTGACCCCCCCCAAACCCTGACCCTCACCCCGGAGTCCAGAATGTCCTCTGACCCCTGGGACCCCCTGAATGACCTCTGACCCCTGGGACTCCCAGGCCCCCCCCGAGTGACCCCTGGGACCCCCAGGCCCCCCAAGTGACCCCTGGGACCCCCTGAATGACCTCTGACCCCTGGGACCCCCAGCCCCCCCCCGAGTGACCCCTGTGTGTCCCGTGTCCCCCCGCAGGAGCTGACGGGGCAGTTGCCCCCCGAGTACCCCCTGGAGCCCGGAGAGAGACCCCAGCCCCCCCCCCCGGCGCCGCTCGGCCGGGCCCCCCCGGGGACCCCCCCCCGAGGTGGGTCTGGGGACTTTTGGGGACATCTGGGGACATTTGGGGGGGATTGGGGAGGGCAAAATGTGCTTTTTTTGGGGGGGAGGAGGGATGGGGGTCCCAAATCCCACCTGGGGGTGGCCCCAGACCCTGGGGGTCCCCTGGGGTGTCCCCTGACCCCGCAGTGTCCCCTGTGTGTCCCCGCAGTGGCCCCCCGTACCCCGCCGGTGGCTCCCGTCCCCCCGTGTGTCACGTGGGGACCCCCCCCGTCCTGCAGGTCCCCACACGCTCTGGTACGTCCCTTGGGTGTCCCCTGGGTGTCCCCTGGGCCCCACGGTGTCCCCGTGGTGTCCCCATGGTGTCCCCTGGTCCCCACGGTGTCCCCGTGGTGTCCCCATGGTGTCCCCTGGTCCCCACGGTGTCCTCATGGTGTCCCCATGGTGTCCCCTGGTCCTCACGGAGTCCCTTGGGTGTCCCTGCGGTGTCCCCGTGGTGTCCCCTGGTCCCCACGGTGTCCCCGTAGTGTCCTCATGGTGTCCCCTGGTCCCCACGGTGTCCCTGTGGTGTCCCCATGGTGTCCCCTGGGCCCCACGGTGTCCGTGTGGTGTCCCCATGGTGTCCCCGTGGTGTCCCCGTGGTGTCCCCTGGTCCCCACGGTGTCCTCATGGTGTCCCCATGGTGTCCCCATGGTGTCCCCTGGTCCTCACGGAGTCCCTTGGGTGTCCCTGCGGTGTCCCCATGGTGTCCCCTGGTCCCCATGGTGTCCTCATGGTGTCCTCATGGTGTCCCCACGGTGTCCCCTGGTCCCCACGGTGTCCCCGTTTCTCTCTTTCCTCATCCCCCGTCCCCAGCTCCTCCTTTTCCCCGTTTTTCCCATTTCTGTCGTTCCCTTCGCCCCGTTCCTCATTTCCCGTTTTTCCCGTTTCCCACGGTTCTTCCCAGTTTTCCCACCTTTCCCATTTTCCCCCAATCTCCCCCATTTCCCCCTGGTACAGCTGCAGCTGCTGGAATGCTCCTGGCTCCTTCCCATTTTCCCCATTTTTCCCCATTTTCCCCAATTTTCTCCTCATTTCTCCACCCCAGGCACGGCGGGAGGTGCAAGCTCAGCCCTGGAGGCCGCTCAGCCATTCCCCGTTCCCCATTCCCCATTCCCATTCCCCATTCCCATTCTCTGTGTTTACCTGTCCAGGTGTGCCGGGCGCGGCGCGAGGCCCAGGCGCAGGTGCAGGTGCAGGCGCAGGTGCTGGAGGCCGCGCGCCGCCTGGCCGCCGTGCCGGGCTTGGCGCCCGAGCAGCGGCGCCGGCGGCAGCGGCTCCAGGCCGAGGCGGCGCAGAGGCTGCGGCAGCTGCGGGCACAGCTCGGGGCGCCCGGCCACGGTGAGGGCACCGGGGGACTGGGGACACGGGGGGATCTGGGGACACGGGGGGATTGGGGACACGGGGGGATTGGGGACATTGGGGGGATTTGGGGACACGGGGGGATTTGGGGTCACGGGGGGGATTTGGGGACACGGGGGGGATTTGGGGACACGGGGGGATTGGGGACACGGGGGGATTGGGGACACCGGGAGACTTTGGGGACACGGGGGGATTGGGGACACGGGGGGATTTGGGGACACGGGGGGATTTGGGGACATGGGGGGATTGGGGACACTGGGGGGATTTGGGACACGGGGGGACTTTGGGGTCACTGTGGGGACTTTGGGGACACCGGGGGGATTTGGGGGCACTGGAGATATTGGGGACATTGAGGGGATTGGGGACATTGAGGGGATTGGGGACACTGGAGGGATTTGGGGGACATGGGGTCTATGGGGGGCTTTTGGGGCATTGGGGGGCTTTGGGGTTTCAGGGGTGTTGGGGACACTGGGGGGGTCAGGGAGGCTTTGGGGACACTTTGGGGACACTTTGGGGACACTTTGGGGACACTTTGGGGACACTTTGGGGGCCCTGGGGGCTCTTTGGGGGCTGGGGGAGGGGCAGGTTTGGGGGTCCCGGCAGCTCTGACCCCCCCCCCCCCCCCCCCGTCCCCCCCCCAGATGAGAACGGGTCCCTGTGCGAGCTCCCGGCGCTGGAGAACGGTGAGGGGCGCACCGGGGGGGGCTACCTGGGCACCGGGGGGGGGCTACCTGGGCACCGGGGGGGGGCTACCTGGGCACCTGGGGGGGTTACCTTGGTACCTGGGTGAGCCTGGGGAGGTTGCCCAGGCACCTGGATCCCTTTAAAGGGATTGCTTGGATACCTGGGACCCCCAGGAGAGCTTACCTGGACACCTGGGTCCACCTGGGGGGGTCACCTGCACACCTGGGGGGGTTACCTACACACCTGGGGGGGGTTACCTACACACCTGGGGGGGGTTCACCTACACACCTGGGGGGGGGTTACCTACACACCTGGGGGGGGGTTCACCTGCACACCTCGGGGGGTTCACCTGCACACCTGGGGGGTTCACCTGCACACCTGGGGGGTTCACCTACACACCTGGGGGGGTCACCTGCACACCTGGGGGGGTCACCTGCACACCTGGGGGGTTCACCTACACACCTGGGGGGGGGTCACCTGCTCACCTGGGGGGGTCACCTGCACACCTGGGGGGGGGTTCACCTGCACACCTGGGGGGTTCACCTGCACACCTGGAGGGGTTCACCTGCACACCTGGGGGGGGTCCACCTGCACACCTGGGTCCCCTTTGGGGGTCACCTGTGTGTCTGGAACCCCCCCAGAAGTTTCACCTCCCTCCCCCCCCCGTGTCTCCCACAGGTGCCCTGCCCCCCCCCCAAGCCCCCCCCGGGTGGGCCCGGCCGCCCCTCCCCCCCCCCGGGCCGGCTCCAGCAGCCCCGAGCGCCGGCCCCTCCCCCCCTGGACCCCCGAGGTGCCCCCCGGGCGCCGCAGCTCCCTCGCCAGCCCCGCCAGGTGCGTCACCCCGAACACACCTTCACCCTCCCCAAAAATCCCCTTATCCCCCTGAAAATCCCTTTGTCCTCACCCCAAAAAATCCCTTTTTCCCCCCCAAAAAAATCTTTATTTCCCCCAAAATCCCTTTTTCCCCCCGAACGCCTTTATCCTCTCCAAAAATACCTTTTATTCCCCCCAAAAAATACCTTTTATTCCCCCCAAAAAAACTTTTATTCCCCCCCAAAAATATCTTTATTCCCCCCAAAATATAGTTTTATTCCTCCCAAAAAAAACCCTTTATCGTCTCCAAAAATACCTTTATTCCCCCCCAAAAAATACTTTTATTCCCCCCCAAAAATACCTTTATTTCCTCCAAAAAATATCTTTATTCCCTCCAAAAAATACCTTTATACCCCCCCCCAAAATACCTTTATTCCCCCTAGAAAAACTTCTCCGCCACCCCAAAAACCCCTTTTTGCCAAAAACCCCCCTTTATTCCCCACAAAAATCCGTTTATCCCCCCCCCAAACCCCTTTATGCCATTAAAAAAAAAGCTTTTCCCCTTAAAAAAACCTTTATTTCCCCCCGAAAAAAGATCCTTCCCCTTCAAACCCTTTATCCCCCCAAAACCCCTTTACTTCCCCCATAAAAACCCCGTTAACCCTTTAAAAACCCAATTAAAACCCCCATTTCTGCTATAAAAAACCCATTTCCCCTATTAAAAACCCCATTTCCCCCATTAAAACCCCATTTCCGCCATTGAAAACCCATTTCCCCCATTGAAAACCCCGTTTCCCCTATTAAAAACCCCGTTTCCCCCATTAAAAACTCAATTTCTCCTGTTAAAAACCCCATTTCCCCCATTAAAAGCCCCATTAACCCTTTATAAAACCCCATTAAAACCTCATTTCCCCTATTAAAACCCCATTTCCCCCATTAACCCTTTATAAAACCCCATTAAAAACCCCATTTCCCCCATTGAAAACCCATTTCCTCCATTTTAAACCCCATTTCCCCCATTAAAAACCCCATTAACCCTCTATAAAACCCCATTAAAACCCCATTTCTCCATTAAAAACCCATTTCCTCCATTAAAAATTCCATTAACCCTTTATAAAACCCCATTAAAACCCCATTTTCCCATTAAAAACCCCATTAACCCTTTATAAAACCCCATTAAAACCCCATTTCTCCCATTAAAACCCCATTTCCCCATTAAAACCCCATTTCCCCCATTGAAAACCCATTTCCTCCATTAAAAACCCATTTCCCCCATTAAAAACCCCATTAACCCTCTATAAAACCCCATTAAAACCCCATTTCCCCCATTAAAAACCCCATTTCCCCATTAAAAACCCCATTAACCCTCTATAAAACCCCATTAAAACCCCATTTCTCCATTAAAAACCCATTTCCCCTAATAAAAATCCTATTTCCCTATTAAAAAAAACCCCATTTCCCCTAATAAAAACCCCATTTCCCTATTAAAAACCCCATTTCCCCCATTGAAACCCCATTTCCCCATTAAAAACCCATTTCCCCCATTAAAAACCCCATTAACCCTTTACAAAACCCCGTTAAAAACCCCATTTCCCCTATTAAAAACCCATTTCCCCCATTAAAAATTCCATTAACCCTTTATAAAACCCCATTAAAACCCCATTTCCCCCATTAAAAACCCCATTAACCCTTTATAAAACCCCATTAACCCTTTATAAAACCCCATTAAAACCCAATTTCCCCCATTAAAAACCCCATTTCCCCATTAAAAACCCCATTTCCCCTATTAAAAACCCTGTTAACCCTTTATAAAACCCCATTAAAACCCCATTTCCCCATTAAAACCCCATTTCCCCCATTGAAACCCCTCTGAACCCCGTTTAACCCTTGGCAGCCCGGCGCGGACCCTGCCCCGCAGCGCCTCCAGCCTCGAGGGTCGCAGCGTCCCGGCCACGCCCGTGCTGGCCCGGAGCGCCCGCGGCGCCGCGCTGCCGCGGTGAGATTTGGGGCGAAAAAGGGGGATTTGGGGGAAAAATTGGGGGGTTTTTTTGAGGGGGGGGGAAAGGGATTTTTTGGGGGGGAAAAAGGGTTTTTTTGGGGGGGGATAAAACAGGTGTTTTGGGGGAGGGGATTTTTGAGAGGGGAAAGTGGGGTTTTTTTTTTTGAAGGGGGAAATATTTTTCTTGGGGGGTAAAGGGATTTATTTTAGGGGGGGAAAAGGGTTTTTGTAAAGGGAAAAAGAATTTTTTGGGGGGGGAGAAATGGTTTCTTTGTAAAGGGAAAAAAGGTTGCTTGGAGGAGAAAGGGGTTTTTGGGGAGGAAAAATGATTTTTTGGGGGTGGAAGGGGCTGTTTTTGGGGAGAAGGGGTTTTTGGGGAGGAAAAATGATTTTTTGGGGAGGGGGGAAGACTTTTTCAGGCGGACAAGGAATTTTTTTGGGAGGGGTAAAACTTCTTTTTTAGGAGGAAAACTTCGTTGGAGGAAAAAAGGTGTTTTTCTTGGCAGGGGGGAAAAGTGGCTCTTTTTAGAGAGAAAAGATTTTTTCTGTTGGGGCGAGGGGGACAAAAGGAGTTTTGGGGTTTTTATTTCAAGAGGATTTGTTGAGGCGGGGATTTTTTAGGGGGGGGGGATTTAAACCCCCCCAAAAGTGACCCCCCCCCTCCCCCTTTTTTTTTTTTTCCTCCCCCCCGTTCTTTTGTTTTTTTTTTTTAGCCCCGAAGCCCCCGGGTTACCCCCCCGCCCCTGGTCCGGCAGCCAAGACTCCCAACTGGGTGGACCCCCACCCCAAAACCCACCCCCCGCCGGCGCCCCCCGTACCCGCCGCAGCAACAGCTCCGAGGCTTTGATCGATTGGGGCGGGGGGGCGCTCCCGGAGACCCCCCCGGAATCTTCCCGGGTCCGGGGGGGGGGTCCCGGGGGCTCGGGGGTCCCGTGCGCCCCTCCCTCGTTGGAGCAGCGGCGCAGCCAGAAGTGGTTGGCGTTGGAGGGGCTTCGGGACTGGTACCTGCGCCACACCGGGACCCCCCCCGCGCCTCGGATCGGGGGGGTCCCCCCCAACCCCGGGAACGCCTGGGTGCCCCCCCAGCGCCGCCGGGACCCCCCAGGTGCCCCCCACCCCGCCCCACACGCCCCTCCCCACCCCGCCGGGCTGCCGCACTCGCTGAGCTACGCCGGGGCTCTGGCGCCCAGGTACGGGGGGGGGGCGCTGAGGTGGGGCTACCGAGCCCCCCTGGTGTGAATTGGGGGGGGGGGGAGAGGGTTGGGGACCCCCCCGCCCCCCCACCCCCACCCCGTGGGTGTTGGGGACCCCCCATTGTGGGTGTTGGGGGCATTGGGAGTCCCGTGTCTGAATGTCCCCCCCCTTGTTTTGGGGACCCCCATGTATGAATGTTCCCCCCCCCCCCTATTTTGGGGACCCCTCCCCAGGTGTTGGGGACCCTCCAGGTCTGAATGTGCCCCCCCCCCCTCCCAGCCCCCCACCCTGTTTTGGGGACCCCTGGGTCTGAATCCTCCTTCCCCCCCCAATTTGGGGAGCCCCCCCCCCGGGTGTTGGGGACCCCCCATGTCTGAATGTCCCGTCCCACCCCCCCTCCCCCCATTTTGGGGACCCCCACCCATCCATGCACACCCCAATGCCCCCCACCCAATTTGGGACCCCCCCCCCCCCGTGCTTCAGGGAGCCCCAAATTGGGGGCTCCCATTGGGGTCCCCCCCCCCCAAACCCCACTTTTGGGGCTCCCCCCGCCCTTCCCGGGGGTCTCTGCTGCCCCCTCCTCTGTTTTTCCCTCTTTTCTCCATTCCGGGGGCCGGGTTGGGGGTCCTGGGGGGGGGTGACAGAATTTGGGGGGGGCGGGTGCAGAAGTGGGGGGGTCATTCTGGGGGGGCCTAACGCCTTTTTCTCTTTTTTTGTTCTCTCCTTTTTCTGTTGATTTTTTTTTCTCTCTCTTTCCTTCGTTTTCTCTTTTTCCCCTTTTTTGGGCACTTTTCTCTTCCCCCCCCCCCCCTCCCCCCAGAAGCTCCGGGGACACCCCCGGGGCCACCCCCCCCACCCCCCCTGGACCCGCAACCCCCCGGGACCCTCGTGTGACCCCCCCCCCAACCCCGACCTTGGCCATGGGGGGGTCCCCAAATTCATTGGGGGGTGGGGGGGGGTCCCCAAAATCCTGGCCCCCCCTCGGCCGCTCCTGGCGAGCCGCCGCCTTTGGGGGGGATGGGGGGCCCATCGCTCGCCCCCTCCTCGGGGCTGGGGGGGTTTGGGGGGGTCGCACGGGGGGGGGTTCAATACAGGGACCTGCTGCCACCGCCGGCTCCGCCTCTTTATTTGGGGGGGGGGAAACGCGGCGGTTTGGGGGTTCCTGGGAGCCCAAAAATATAAAGAATTTTGGGGGGAATTATATAAAATGGGGGGGGGGGGGATGGGGGGGGCTTCATATGGTTCCTCTACAGCCCTTGGGGGTCTCGTAGAATTTGGGGAGGGGGGTCTGTGGGGTGCCTATATAGTTTGGGGGCAGCCTAAACAATTCACGGTGGGGTCCTTAGCGCCCCAAAATGATTTTAGGGTATCCAAGGGATCTTAAATAATTTAGGGGCGTGTCCTGTATAATTTGGGGGGGTCTATGGAATCTTAAATAATTAAGGGGCGTGTCCTGTATAATTTGGGGGGGGTCTATGGGATCTTAACAAATTAAGGGCGTGTCCTGTATAATTTGGGGGGGGTCCATGGGTACTCAGGGCACCTTTATGGGGGGGGGGGTCCCCCTATAGAGCCCACTCATAGGAGAGGGAGGAAGCCACGCCCATTTGCCATTGACCGCGCCCATTTGGGCGGAGCAAGAAGGACCACACCCTATGTTAAGCCACGCCCCTGGCCCCACATCTCCCCAGCGGAGGGCGCGGCCAATCAGCAGCCGGGGGAGGCGGGCGGGGCTCGCCGCTATTGGCCGGCCTTGAGACGCCGCGCTCCCATTGGCTGCGGGGGCGGCGTGGGGGCGGATCCAGCAGCGCCGCGCGCGGCGGGCGCCAGAGCGGCGAGCGCGGGAGAGCGGCTGAGGTGAGCGGGGCCGGGAGCGCGGCCGGGCCGGGGTTCAGCAGCGGGAACCGCCCGGTGCGGCTCGGAGCGGGCTCGGAGCGGTGCCGGAGCGGTGCCGGAGGGCGGGAGGGACGCGCTGTGTGTGGGGCAGAGCGGGCGGAGCGCGGTGCCGCGGGGCTCCGCTCGCTTTTCTCTCCCGCCCGGGCCTCGCCGGCCCTCACTCCCCTCACGCTCATCCGCAGGGCGGCGGCGGCGTTGTTGCCATGGAGACGAGCGCGCATCCCTATTGGCCGCGCACGCTGGCGTTGCCGGG
>NW_027095296.1:0-25562 GCF_029207755.1 Chamaea fasciata | reverse complement strand
GTGTGTGACCCGCCCCCTTCCCCCCCCCCGGGGCCGGCCCAATGGGAGCGGCCGGGGTTGTCATGGCAACGGCCGGGGGGGGGGGCTGGGGACGGCGGGGGTCACCTGTGTCACCTGTGTCACCTCCGGGGTCACCTCAGGGGTTACCTGTGTCACCTGTGTCACCTCCGGGGTCACCTCAGGGGTTACCTGTGTCACCTGTGTCACCTCCGGGGTCACCTGTGTCACCTGTGTCACCTCCCGTGTCACACCGGCGTCACCTGTGTCACCCACAGGGTCACCTGTGTCACCTCCGGGGTCACCTCAGGGGTCACCTGTGTCACCTGTGTCACCTCCCGTGTCACACCGGGGTCACCTGTGTCACCCAACGGGGTCACCTCTGTCACCTGTGTCACCTCCCGTGTCACACCGGCGTCACCTGTGCCACCCAGGGGGTCACCTGTGTTACCTCTGGGGTCACCTGTGTCACCCATGGGGTCACCTATGTCACACTGGGTTCCTGGTGTCACCTGTGTCACCTCCTGTGTCACACCGGCGTCACCTGTGTCACCCACAGGGCCACCTGTGTCACCTCTGGGGTCACCTATGTCACACTGGGGTCCTGGTGTCACCTGTGTCACCTCCTGTGTCACACCGGCGTCACCTGTGTCACCTGTGTCACCTCTGGGGTCACCGGCGTGACCCACAGGGTCTCCTGTGTCACCTGTGTCACCTCCTGTGTCACACCAGGGTCACCTGTGTCTCCTGTGTCACCCATGAGGTCACCTGTGTCACGCCCATGTCACCTGTGTCACCCTCGGGGTCACCTGTGTCACCTCTGGGGCCACCTGTGTCACCTCTGGTGTCACCTCCAGTGTCACCCTCTGGGTCACCTGGTGTCACGTCTGGTGTCATGTCTGGGGTCACCTGTGTCACCCACGGGGTCACCTGTGTCACACTGGGGTCCTGGTGTCACCTGTGTCACCTCCCGTGTCACACCGGGGTCACCTGTGTCACCTGTGTCACCTCTGGTGTCACCCACAGGGTCACCTGTGGCACATCGGTGGCCTGGTGGCACCTGTGTCACCTCCGGTGTCACCTCTGGGGTCACCTGGGTCACGCAGGGGTCCTGGTGTCACTTGAGTGTCACATGAGGGGTCCCTGTGTCACCTCTGGTGTCACCTGTGTCACCTGTGTCACCTCTGGTGTCACCCACGGGGTCACCTGTGTCACGTGAGGATCCCGGTGTCACCTCTGGTGTCACCTGTGGTGTCACATCAGTGTCCTGGTGGCACCTCCGGTGTCACACTGGGGTCCTGGTGTCACCTGTGTCACCTCCAGTGTCACCTCTGGTGTCACCTGTGTCACACCGGGGTCCTGGGGTCACCTGTGTCACCTCTGGGGATCCCGGTGTCACCTTTGGTGTCACACCCGGGTCCCAGTGTCACCTCCAGTGTCACCCACGGGGTCACCCGGGTCACCTCTGGTGTCACCTGTGGTGTCACATGAGTGTCCCGGTGTCACCCATGGGGTCACCTGTGTCACACCTGGGGCTTGGTGTCACCTCCAGTGTCACCCTCTGGGTCACCTGGTGTCACATGAGGCGCTCAGTGTCGCCCCCAATGTCACCTCCAGGGTCACACGAGGGGTCCCGGTGTCACCCTCAGTGTCACCCTCGATGTCACACTCGGTGTCACCTCTGATGTCACACGGGGGTCCCGCTGTCACCTCCAGCGTCACACCAGGGGCTCGGTGTCACCTCCAGGGTCACCTCGTGTCACCTCAGTGTCCTGGCGTCACCTCCGGTGTCCCAAGCAGGGTCCCGGTGCCACCCCCAGTGTCACCCCCATGTCACCTCCAGTGTCACCTTCGATGTCACGCGGCGCTCCCAGTGTCACACGGGGGGTCCCAGTGCCACCCCCGGTGTCACCCCAATGTCACCCCCAGTGCCACCCCCAGTGTCACACGAGGGTCCCGGTGTCACCCCCAGTGTCACCCCAGTGCCACCCCCAGTGTCACACGAGGGGTCCTGGTGTCACCCCTGGGGTCACAGTCATGTCACTCTCGGTGTCACCCCAACGTCACCCTCAATGTCACCCCCGGTGTCACACGAAGGGTCCCGGTGTCACCCCCGGGGTCACAGTCATGTCACTCTCGGTGTCACCCCAATGTCACCCTCAATGTCACCCCCGGTGTCACCCCCTGGGGTCACAGCCATGTCACTCTTGGTGTCACCCCTGGGGTCACACGAGGGTCCCGGTGTCACCCCCCGGTGTCACCCCCGTGTCACCCCAATGTCACCCCCAGTGCCACCCCCAGTGTCACACGAGGGGTCCCGGTGTCACCCCCGGTGTCACCCCCGGGGTCAGACGAGGGTCCCGGTGTCACCCCTGCGGTCACAGCCATGACACTCTCGGTGTCACCCCAATGTCACCCTCAATGTCACCCCCAGTGTCACACGAAGGGTCCCGGTGTCACCCCCTGGGGTCACAGCCATGTCACTCTCGGTGTCACCCCCGGTGTCCCCGCGGTGTCCCCGAGGCCCCGCCCCGATTCCCGGCCCCCCGCGGCGGCCGGCCCCGGGGCTTTGCACGCGCGTGTGCGCGGCCGGGGCCGGGGGCGCTTCGGGGGGATCGTGGGAGCGACTGGGGAACGGTTCGAGGACGCCGGCGGCGATTTTACCGTTTCGGGGCTTTTTGAGGAGGGTTGGGGGGGATTTGGGGGATTTTGAGGAAATTTTGGGGATTTTGAGGAAATTTTGGGGGATTTTGAGGAAATTTTGGGGGATTTTGAGGAAATTTTGGGGATTTTGAGGAAATTTTGGGGGATTTTGAGGAAATTTTGGGGATTTTGAGGAAATTTTGGGGGATTTTGAGGAATTTTGGGGATTTTGAGGAAATTTTGGGGGGTGTTGAGGAATTTTTGGGGGATTTTGAGGAAATTTTTGGGGATTTTGGGGAAATTTTGAGGAAATTTTTGGGGATTTTGATGAATTTTTTGGGGGGTGTTGAGGAAATTTTGGGGATTTTGGGGAAATTTTGGGGATTTTGAGGAAATTTGGGGGATTTTGAGGAAATTTTGGGGGATTTTGGGGAAATTTTGAGGAAATTTTTGGGGATTTTGATGAATTTTTGGGGGGTGTTGAGGAAATTTTGGGGATTTTGAGGAAATTTTGGGGATTTTGAGGAAATTTTGGGGATTTTGGGGGGTTTTGAGGAAATTTTGTGTGGTTTTGAGGAGCTCTGGGGACGTTTTGAGGCGATTTGTGGGGATTTGGCGATTTTGGGGGATTCTGAAGAGATTTGGGGGATTTTGGGGAGGTTTTGGGGGGGGATTTTGAGGAAATTTTGGGGATTTCAGGAGCTTCGGGGAAGTTTTGAGGACGTTTGCGGGGATTTTGCGATTTTGGGGGATTTCAAGGAGGTTTATGAGGATTTTGAGGAGCTTCGAGGAGGTTTTGGGGGAATTTTGGGGCATTTTGAGAAAGTTTGGGGCGATTTCGAGGAATTTTGGGGTGGTTTTGATTCAGATTTTGGGGGGGGCTGAGCAGGTTTGGGGTGGATTTGAGGAACTTTGGGTGGATTTGAGGAATTCGGGTTGATTTGAGGAATTCGGGACGATTTTTGAGGAGTTCTGGTGCCATTTTGAGCCGGATTTGGGGGATTTGGAGCCGGATTTGGGGGATTTGAAGCCGGATTTTGGGGGGTTTCGAACCAGATTTGGGTATTTCAAGCCGGATCCGGCCATTTCGAGCCGGATTTGAGGATTTTGAGCTGCATTTGGGGATTTCAAGCTGGATTTTGGGGATTTTGAGGCGGATTTGGGGATTTTGAGGCGGATTTGGGGATTTTCAGCCGGATTTTGGGACTTTGAAGTGGATTTGGGGATTTCGAGCCTGATTTTGGGGATTTTGTGCCAGATTTGGGGATTTTCAGACGGATTTTGGGACTTTGAACTGGATTTCGGGGATTTTGAGCCCGATTTTGGGATTTCAAGCTGGATTTTGGGGATTTGGAGCCGGATTTGGGGGATTTGGAGCCGAATTTTGAGGATTTCGAGCGGGTTTGAGGATTTTGAGCTGGATTTGGGGATTTCAAGCTGGATTTGTGGATTTCGAGCCCGATTTTGGGGGTTTTGTGCCAGATTTGGGGATTTTGAGCTGCATTTGGGGATTAGGGGCTGGATTTGGGGACTTTGAGCTGGATTTGGGGATTTCGAGCTGGATTTTGGGGGGTTTGAGCTGCCTTTGGGGATTTTGGGCTGGATTTGGGGTTTTTGAGCCCGATTTTGGGATTTCAAACTGGAGTTTGGGGATTTGGGGCTGGATTCGGAGACTTTGAACTGGAAGTGGGGATTTCAAGCCAGATTTCGGAGATCTTGAGCCAAATTTGAGAATTCTGAGCCAGATTCGGACAATTTGAAACCAGATTTGGGGATTTTGACCCAGATTTGGGGAATTTGAACCAGATTCCGAGGATTTCGAGCCAGATTTCAGGGATTTTGGAGCCGGATTTGGGGGATTTTGAGCCAGATTTGGAGATTTTGGTCCAGATTTCCGGGATTTCAACCAGGATTTGGGGCCGGATTTGGGGGATTTCGATCCGAATTTTGGGGGTTTTGTTCTCGCTGCGAATCCCGGTGTCTCCGCCCGGTTTTTTTTCCCTGCAGCCTGTGATGGCGAGGCGATGCCGTGGACACACCTGGGGGCTTGGGGGCGATTTTGGGGGGTTTGGGGGACGCCGTGGAGGTTTGGGGGGGTCGTGAAGAGCTTTGGGGTGGTTTTGAGGAGTTTTGGGACGATTTTGTGGAGCTTTGGTGCGATTTTGAGCCGGATTTGGGGGATTTTGTGCCGGATTTGGGGGATTTTTTGCTGGATTTGGGGATTTTGTGCCGGATTTTGGGAATTTTGTGCCGGATTTGGGGATTTTGTGCTGGATTTGGGGGATTTTGAGCCAGATTTGGGGGATTTTGTGCCGGATTTTGGGGATTTTGTGCCGGATTTTGGGGATTTTGTGCCGGATTTGGGGGATTTTGTGCCGGATTTGGGGGATTTTGTGCCGGATTTGGAGGATTTTGTGCCGGATTTGGGGGATTTTGTGCCGGATTTTGGGAATTTTGTGCCGGATTTGGGGGATTTTGTGCCGGATTTGGGGATTTTGTGCCGGATTTGGGGATTTTGTGCCGGATTTGGGGGATTTTGTGCTGGATTTGGGGGATTTTGTGCCGGATTTGGGGGATTTTGTGCCGGATTTCGGGGATTTTGTGCCGGATTTGGAGGATTTTGTGCCGGATTTCGGGGATTTTGTGCCGGATTTTGGGAATTTTGTGCCAGATTTTGGGGATTTTGTGCCGGATTTCGGGGATTTTGTCCTGGATTTTGGGGATTTTGTGCCGGATTTCGGGGATTTTGTGCCGGATTTCGGGGATTTTGTGCCGGATTTGGGGGATTTCGAGCTGGATTTGGGAGATTTTGTGCTGGATTTTGTGCCAGATTTTGGGGATTTCATGCAACATTTCAGGGATTTCGAGGCAGATTTGGGGATTCTGAGCCAGTTTTGGGGGATTTCATGCTGAATTCGGGGATTTCGAGCCAGATTTGGGGATTTTGAGCTGGATTCGGGGAATTTTAACCGGATTTGGGAGATTTCAAGCTGGATTTGGGGTGTTCAAGCCGTATCCGGGGGATTTCAAGACAAATTTTGGGGATTTTGAGCTGGATTTGGGGGATTTCAAGCTGGATTTGGGACCAGATTTGGGGATTTTGAGCCGGATTTTGAAGATTTTGTGCCGGGTTTGGGAATTTCGAGCTGGATTTGAGGATTTCAGGCTGGATTTGGGGTCAGATTTCAGGGATTTCGCGCCAGAATTTGGCGTTTTCAAACTGGATTCGGCAGTTTCAAAATGGATTTTGGGGATTTCGAGCCGGATTTGGGATTTCGAGATGGATTTGGGGATTTCGAGCCGGACTTGGGGATTTTTGAACCAGATTTCGAGGATTTCCAGCTGAATCTTCAGGATTTCGAGCCGGATTTGGGGATTTCGAGCCGGATTTGGGGGCAGATTTCCGGGATTTCGGGCTGGGTTTTGGGATTTTGAGCGGGATTTCGGGGATTTCGATCCGTGTTTCGGGAATTTCAGTCTCACCGCTGGTTTTTTTTTCCCCCCCCGTCCCCAGCCTGTGATGGTGAGGCGATGCCGCGCACTCCGGCCTCCAGCGAGGAGGAGGAGGGGGGTCGGGGCTCCGAGTACCCCGAGGGCGACTCGGACTCGGGCAGTTCCCGCGAGGGCCCCCCCGGGCCCAACCCCGGCCCCCCCCGGGCCCCGCGGGGCCCCCCCCGGCCGCCCCCGGCCCCCGACGACGCCCATTTCAGCATGATGGTGTTCCGCATCGGCATCCCCGACCTGCACCAGACGGTGAGGGGAAGGGAGAAAAGGAAAATATTCCCGACTGCCCCCCCACCCCCCCAAAAAAAAAAAAATTCCTCCCCCCAAAAATAAAAAAATTCCCCCCCAAAAATAAAAAAATTCCCCCCCAAAAAATAAAAAAATTCCTCCCCCCAAAATAAAAAAATTGCCCCCCAAAAAATAAAAAAATTCCCCCCCAAAAATAAAAAAATTCCTCCCCAAAAATAAAAAAATTCCCCCCCCAAAAATAAAAAAATTCCCCCCCAAAAATATAAAAAAATTCCCCCCCAAAAAATAAAAGAATTCCCCCCTAAAAAATAAAAAAATTTCCCCCCCAAAAAATAAAAAAATTCCCCCCCAAAAATAAAAAAATTCCCCCCAAAAAATAAAAAAATTCCCCCCCCAAAAATAAAAAAATTCCCCCCCAAAAAAATAAAAAAATTCCCCCCAAAAATAAAAAAATTCCTCCCCAAAAAATAAAAAAATTCCCCTTAAAAAAATAAAAAAATTCCCCCCAAAAATAAAAAAATTCCCCCAAAAAAATAAAAAAATTCCCCCCCAAAAAAATAAAAAAATTCCCCCCAAAAATAAAAAAATTCCTCCCCAAAAAATAAAAAAATTCCCCCCCCAAAAAATCGTCCCCACAAAAAAAAAAGGTTCCCCCTCCAAAAAATACATTCAGCCCCAAAAAATAATTTCCCCCCTCCACCCAAAATAAAAAAAAAAAATACCAAAAAAAAATTTCCCCGCTCCCCTCCCCATTTTTGGGACTGATCCCATCAATTTTGGGGCGTTTTGCGGCCGTTTGGGTCAATTTCTTCCCCCGTGTGTCCCCAGATCCGGGATTTTTTTGGCTCCCCTCATCCCACAACCTCCAGGATCACATTCCGGAGTTTCCCCCCGTGCTCACCCCCTGTTTTTCCCCTCTCCCCTCCCCAGAAGTGCTGGAGCTCCCATTCTGGGGACTGATCCCATCAATTTTGGAGCATTTTGCGGCCGTTTGGGTCAATTTCTTCCCCCGTGTGTCCCCAAATCCGGGATTTTTTTGGCTCCCCTCATCCCACAACCTCCAGGATCACATTCCTGAGTTTCCCCCCGTCCTGACCCCTCATTTTTCGTGCTCCCCTCCCCAGAAGTGCTGGAGCTCCCATTCTGGGGACTGATCCCATCAATTTTGGGGCATTTTGGGGCCGTCTGAGGCATTTTCCCCACCCCAGACACCCCAAATCCGGGATTTTTTTGGCTCCCCTCATCCCAAAATTTCCAGGATCTCATTCCTGAGTTTCCCCCCGTGCTGACCCCCCGTTTTTCCCCTCTCCCCCCCGCAGAAGTGCTGGAGTTCCCATTTTTTGGACTGATCCCATCAATTTTGGAGCATTTTGAGGTCTTTTGGGTCAATTTCTTCCCCCGTGTGTCCCCAAATCCGGGATTTTTTTGGCTCCCCTCATCCCAAAACCTCCAGGATCTCATTCCGGAGTTTCCCCCCGTGCTGACCCCCCGTTTTTCCCCTCTCCCCTCCGCAGAAGTGCCTGCGTTTCGACCCCGGGGCGGCGGTGTGGGCGGCCAAGCAGCAGCTGCTGTGCGCGCTGACCGAGGGGCTGCACGACGGCCTCAACTACGGCCTGTTCCAGCCCGCGGCCGCCGGCCGCGACGCCAAGTTCCTGGACGAGGAGCGGCCGCTCCGCGACTACCCGCAGAGCTTCGACCAGGGCGTGCCCTACCTCGAGGTGGGCGTGGTCACGGCGAGGGGCGTGGCTTATGTTGGGGGGGTGTGGTTTCGGTCCGGGGTGGGGTTAGAGGGGAAAAAAGGGTTAAAAGTGGCAATTTAGGGGTTAAAAGGATGGGGAGTGGGCGTGGTCGCAGTGGGGTTGAAGGGGGAAAAAACTGGGTTGGAAATGGCAATTTTGGGGGAGTGGGCGTGGTTTCGATTCGGGGTGTGGTTAAAGGGGAAAAAAGGGATAAAAGTGGCAATTTTGGGGTTAAAAGGATGGGGAGTGGGCGTGGTCGCAGTGGGGAGGGCGTGGTTTCGATTTGGGGTGAGGTTAAAGGAGCAAAAAGGGTTAAAAGTGGCAATTTAGGGGTTAAAGAGATGGGGGTGGGCGTGGTCACAGTGGGGTTGAAGGGGGAAAAAATGGGCTGAAAATGGCAATTTTGGGGGAGTGGGCGTGGTCGCAGTGGGGAGGGCGTGGTTTCGATTCGGGGTGGGGTTAAAGGGGAAAAAAGGGTTAAAAGTGTCAATTGTGGGGTTAAAAGGATGGGGAGTGGGCGTGGTCGCAGTGAGGAGGGCGTGGTTTCGATTTGGGGTGGGGTTAAAGGGGAAAAAAGATGGGTTGAAAATGGCAATTGTGGGGTTAAAAAGATGGGAAGTGGGCGTGGTCACAGTGGGGTTGAAGGGGGAAAAAACTGGGTTGAAAATGGCAATTTTGGGGAAATGGGCGTGGTCGCAGTGGGGAGGGCGTGGTTTCGGTTCGGGGTGGGGTTAAAGGGGAAAAAAGGGTTAAAAGTGGCAATTTTGGGGTTTAAAAAGATGAGGAGTGGGCGTGGTCGCAGTGGGGAGGGCGTGGTTTCGATTTGGGGTGAGGTTAAAGGAGCAAAAAGGGTTAAAAGTGGCAATTTAGGGGTTAAAGAGATGGGGAGTGGGCGTGGTCACAGTGGGGTTAAAGGGGGAAAAAATGGGCTGAAAATGGCAATTTTGAGGTTAAAAGTGGGCGTGGTCTCAGTGAGGAGGGCGTGGTTTCGATTGGGGTGGGGTTAACGGGAAAAAAGGGTTGAAAATGGCAATTGTGGGGTTAAAGAGATGGGGAGTGGGCGCGGTCGCAGTGGGGAGGGCGTGGTTTCGATTCGGGGTGGGGTTAACGGGGAAAAAAGGGTTGAAAATGGCAATTGTGGGGTTAAAGAGATGGGGAGTGGGCGTGGTCGCAGTGGGGATAAAGGGGGAAAAAATGGGTTGAAAATGGCAATTTTGAGGTTAAAAGTGGGCGTGGTCTCAGTGGGAAGGGCGTGGTTTCGATTGGGGTGGGGTTAACGGGAAAAAAGGGTTGAAAATGGCAATTGTGGGGTTAAAGAGATGGGAGTGGGCGTGGTCACAGTGGGGAGGGCGTGGTTTCGATTCGGGGTGGGGTTAAAGGGGAAAAAAGGGTTAAAAGTGGCAATTTAGGGGTTAAAAGGATGGGGAGTGGGCGTGGTCACAGTGGGGTTAAAGGGGGAAAAAATGGGTTGAAAATGGCAATTTTGGGGGAATGGGCGTGGTCGCAGTTGGGAGGGCGTGGTTTCGATTCGGGGTGGGGTTAAAGGGGAAAAAAGGGTTAAAAGTGGCAATTTTGGGGTTAAAGAGATGGGGAGTGGGCGTGGTCGCAGTGAGGAGGGCGTGGTTTCGATTTGGGATGGGGTTAAAGGGGAAAAAAGATGGGTTGAAAATGGCAATTGTGGGGTTAAAAAGATGGGAAGTGGGCGTGGTCACAGTGGGGTTGAAGGGGGAAAAAACTGGGTTGAAAATGGCAATTTTGGGGAAATGGGCGTGGTCGCAGTGGGGAGGGCGTGGTTTCGATTCGGGGTGGGGTTAAAGGGGAAAAAGGGTTGAAAATGGCAATTGTGGGGTTAAAGAGATGGGGAGTGGGCGTGGTCGCAGTGGGGAGGGCGTGGTTTCGTATCGGGGTGGGGTTAAAGGGGAAAAAGGGTTAAAAGTGGCAATTTCGGGGTTAAAAGGATGGGAAGTGGGCGTGGTCGCAGTGGGGAGGGCGTGGTTTCAATTGGGGTGGAGTGGGGTGTCCAATTGGGATGGAGGGGGGAAGAAATTGTGTTAAAATGGGAATTTGGGGGTTGAAGTGATGCGGGGTGGGCGTGGTCAGGGTATGGGTGTGCTTCTAGGGGGCGGGGTCACAGTGGGCGTGGTCATGGTCTGGATTAGGGTGGGGTTAATAGCGGAAAATTTGGAAAAAAGGGGCGGGTTTGCAGTTGAAAGGATGTCAAGTGAGGATTGGCTGTGGTCATGGGGGCGTGGTCGCAGTGGGTGTGGTCTCAGGGGCGTGGTGTCCATTTGGGGCGGGGTTCATGGGAGAGAAATTGATGAAAATGGCGATTATGGGGTTAAAAATTACATTTGGTGAGCGGGGCCGGGATTTGGGTGTGATCTGGGGGCGTGGTCACAGAGGGTGTGGTCCTGCATAGGGTGTGTCCCTTGGGGTGGGCGTGGCTTGAGACAGGTTTAGGGCGTGTCCCTGAGGCTGGGTGTGGCCTAAGGCAGGCTGGTGGGGTGGGCGTGGCCAGGGACAACTCTGGGGTGTTTGCCACGGGGTGGGCGCGGTCTGGGCAGGGTGGGGGCGTGTCCCCCTTTTGGGGGGGCGTGGCCCCGTGCTGACCCCGCCCCCAGTTCCGGTATAAGACCCGGGTGTACAAACAAACCAACCTGGACGAGAAACAACTGGCCAAGCTCCACACCAAGGTGGGTGGGACACGCCCCCCGCCCCCTGGACACACCCCTTCCCGAGCCTGAACACGCCCCTTTTGCGCATTGAGCACGCCTCTGTGTCCTGGGCACGCCCTCCCCTGGGTGTGGCCACGCCCCTTCCTCCCAACAACTCTCCTGGGCTGACCTGCAGTGGCCACGCCCCCTACCCCTGGCCACGCCCCCTGGCTTTCTGGCCGCACCCCCTAAACCACACAAACCCCTGTCACACGCCCCATGTGCAGGCCACGCCCCTTTGTTCACAGCCCTGCCCACTCTGACCACGCTCCCTTTGTGGTGGCCACGCCCACTCCACACCCACACCACCCTTTCCCCTTTGACCACGCCCATTTCCCCTGGTCACGCCCCTCTTAAATGAGGCCACGCCCCCTCGCCAGTGTCCCCCCCCAATGTCCCCGTGTCCTTCCCCTGTCCCATTTGTCACCTGAGTCCCCCCGGTGTCCCCGATGTCCCCTCAATGTCCCCAGTGTCCCCGGTGTCCCCGGTGTCACCATGTCCCACCCAGTGTCCCCCTCATGTCCCCTGCCCCCCTGGTGGCCCAGGTGTCCCCTCATGTCCCCCGTCCAGACCTCCCAGTGTCCCCTGTGTGTCCCCCAATGTCCCCATGTCCCCCTAAACCCCCAGTGTCCCCAGGTTCTCCAGTGTCCCTGTGTCCCCCGCGTGTCCCCATGTCCCCTGACCCCCCGGTGTCCCCTGACCCCCCGGTGTCCCCTGGTTGTCCCCATGTCCCCTGTCTCTCCAGTGTCCCTGGTGTCCCCTGATCCCCTCATGTCCCCAGTGTCCCCTCACATCCCCGATGTCCCCATGTCCCCAGATGTCCCCTGGCTGTCCCCAATGTCCCCTGTGTGTCCCCGATGTCCCCTGTGTGTCCCCGATGTCCCCTGGCTGTCCCCAATGTCCCCTGGCTGTCCCCGATGTCCCCATGTCCCCAGATGTCCCCTGGCTGTCCCCAAATGTCCCCTGTGTGTCCCCAATGTCCCCTGGCTGTCCCGGTGTCCCCTCAGATCCCCGGTGTCCCCTCATGTCCCTAAATGTCCCCTGGCTGTCCCCAAATGTCCCCTCACATCCCCGATGTCCCCAATGTCCCCAGTGTCCCCGGTGTCCCCTGTGTGTCCCCAACGTCCCCATGTCCCCGTGTGTCGGCAGACGGGGCTGCGGAAGTTTCTGGATTACGTCCAGCACGGCTCGGCCGAGAAGGTGGCGCGGCTGCTGGAGCGCGGCCTGGACCCCAACTACCACGACTCCGACTCGGGCGGTGAGACCCCCGAAACCCCACTGGGACCCCGAAAACCCCACTGGGACCCCAAAAATATCCCGGGAACAACAAAAAGCCCACTGGGACCCCGAAAACACCACTGGGACCCCGAAAACCCCACTGGGACCCCAAAAACCTCACTGAGACCCCGAAAACCTCACTGGGACCCCGAAAACCCCACTGGGACCCCAAAAACCCCACTGCGACCCCAAAAACCCCACTGGGACCCCGAAAACCCCACTGGGACCCCAAAAACCCCACTGGGACCCCGAAAACTCCACTGGGACCCCGAAAACCCCACTGGGACCCCGAAAACCCCACTGGGACCCCGAAAACTCCACTGGGACCCCGAAAACCCCACTGGGACCCCGAAAACCCCACTGGGACCCCAAAAACCCCACTGGGACCCCGAAAACCCCACTGGGACCCCGAAAACCTCACTGGGACCCCAAAAACCCCACTGCGACCCCGAAAACCCCACTGTGACCCCAAAAACCTCACTGGGACCCCGAGAACCCCACTGGGACCCCGAAAACCCCACTGGGACCCCGAAAACCCCACTGGGACCCCGAAAACCTCACTGCGACCCCAAAAACCTCACTGGGACCCCGAAAACCCCACTGGGACCCCAAAAACCCCACTGGGACCCCGAAAACCCCACTGGGACCCCAAAAACCCCACTGGGACCCCGAAAACCTCACTGGGACCCCAAAAACCCCACTGGGACCCCAAAAACCTCACTGGGACCCCGAAAACCCCACTGGGACCCCCGAAAACCTCACTGGGACCCCGAAAACCCCACTGGGACCCCGAAAACCTCACTGGGACCCCCAAAAACCCCACTGGGACCCCAAAAACCTCACTGGGACCCCGAAAACCCCACTGGGACCCCAAAAACCTCACTGGGACCCCGAAAACCCCACTGGGACCCCGAAAACCTCACTGGGACCCCAAAAACCCCACTGGGACCCCAAAAACCTCACTGGGACCCTGAAAACCCCACTGGGACCCCAAAAACCCCACTGGGACCCCAAAAACCCCACTGGGACCCTGAAAACCCCACTGGGACCCCAAAAACCCCACTGGGACCCTGAAAACCCCACTGGGACCCCAAAAACCTCACTGGGACCCCGAAAACTCCACTGGGACCCCAAAAACCTCACTGGGACCCTGAAAACCCCACTGGGACCCCAAAAACCCCACTGGGACCCCAAAAACCCCACTGGGACCCTGAAAACCCCACTGGGACCCCGAAAACCTCACTGGGACCCCAAAAACCCCACTGGGACCCCAAAAACCCCACTGGGACCCCGAAAACTCCACTGGGACCCCAAAAACCCCACTGGGACCCCAAAAACCCCACTGGGACCCTGAAAATCCAACTTGGGACGTCCCAAAAAAATCCCGCCAGGCCTCCAAAATCCTCGGAGACCCCAGAGATTTCCCAGGGATGACCCCCCCAGATCCTTGTCCCTGTCCCCAATGTCCCCAATGTCCCCAATGTCCCCAATGTCCCCCAAACCCCCACAGTGCCCCCAATGTCCCCAAATCCCCCCGATGCCCCCAACAACCCCAATGTCCCCAACGGCCCCGCCACCTCCAGTGTCCCCAATGTCCCAAATATCCCAAAATGCCCCAAATCTCCTCAACGTCCCCAAATGTCCCCAACGCCGCCAGTGTCCCCGAATGCCCCCAATGTCCCCAACGCCCCCAGTGTCCCCAATATCCCAATTCCCACAAATCTCCCCAATGTCCCCAATGTCCCTGATGTCCCCAAAGTCCTCAATGTCCCCAATGTCCCCAAATCCCTCCACATCCTCCAAATCCCCCAATGTCCCTGATGTCCCCAATGTCCCCAATGTCCCCGACGCCCCTCATGTCCCCAAAGTCCTCAATGTCCCCAACGTCCCTAAATTCCCCCATATCCTCCAAATCCCCCAACGTCCCCAATGTCCCCCAATGTCCCCGATCCCCCCAGTGTCCCCAATGTCCCCAACGCCCCTCATGTCCCCAAATCTCCCAATGTCCCCCATGTCCCCAGCGCCCCCGCTGTCCCCATCGCTGTCCCCGCTGCCGTCCCCTGTGCCGTCCCTGATGTCCCCTGTGTCCCCAGAGACGCCGCTGACGCTGGCGGCGCAGCGCGAGGGCCCAGGTGAGGTGGAGATCATCCGCCTGCTCTGCCTGGGCGGGGCCCACCTGGACTTCCGGGCCCGCGACGGGGCCACCGCCCTGCACCGCGCCGTGTGCACGCGGAGGTACCCCGCCCTGCTGGTGAGCACACCTGGGCACACCTGGGGACATGGGGGACATTGGGGACACACCTGGGGACATGGGGGACATGGGGGACACACCTGGGGACATGGGGACACCGCCCTGCACCGCGCCGTGTGCACGCGGAGGTACCCCGCCCTGCTGGTGAGCACACCTGGGCACACCTGGGGACATGGGGGACATTGGGGACACACCTGGGGACATGGGGACACACCTGGGGACATGGGGAACATTGGGGACACACCTGGGCACACCTGGGGACACCTGGGCACATGGGGGACATGGGGACACCGCCCTGCACCGCGCCGTGTGCACGCGGAGGTACCCCGCCCTGCTGGTGAGCACACCTGGACACACCTGGGGACATGGGGGACATTGGGGACACACCTGGGGACACCTGGGGACACACCTGGGGACATGGGGAACATTGGGGACACACCTGGGGACACTTGGAGACATGGGGACACCGCCCTGCACCGCGCCGTGTGCACGCGGAGGTACCCCGCCCTGCTGGTGAGCACACCTGGGCACACCTGGGCACACCTGGGGATACCTGGGGACTTTAGGGACACCTGGGGACATTGGGGATATCTGGGCACACCTGGGGACACACCTGGGCACCCCTGGGGACACACCTGGGCACCCCTGGGGACACCTGGGGACACACCTGGGGAAACCTGGGTACACCTGAGGACACCTGGGGATACCTGGGCACACCTGGGGACACACCTAGGGGCACACTTGGACACACCTGGGGACACCCACAGGACAGGGAGGGACCCAGGGGTGACACGCCGGGGGTGTCACAGGGTTGTCCCCGGGGTGTCACCGGTGACCCCCCGCAGGCGCTGCTGGGCCTGGGGGGTCCCCAGATAAAGGGACAAGTGGGGGTGACACCCCGTGGGCGCCGCGGGCGGGTCTGGGGCTGTCACCAGGGGCTCCCATGGGTGTCGCGGGTGTCCCCACGCTGTCCCCTCCCCTCAGGCGCTGCTGGACCTGGGGGGGTCCCCGAACTACAAGGACCGGCGGGGTCTGACCCCCCTGTACCACACGGCCATGGTGGGCGGGGACCCGCGGTGCTGCGAGCTGCTGCTCTACAACCGCGCCCACATCGGCACGGCCGACGAGAACGGCTGGCAGGAGATCCACCAGGTGACACACCTGTCACTGTCACCTGTGTCACCTGTCACCCTGTCATTGTGTCACATTGTCATTGTGTGACCTCATCATCCCATCATCCCATCACCCTGTGTCACTGTGTCACGGTACAGCCACGCCCACATCGGCACGGGTGATGGGAACGGCTGGCAGGAGATCCACCAGGTGACACACCTGTTACTGTCACCTGTGTCACCTGTCACCCTGTCATTGTGTCACATTGTCATTGTGTGACCTCATCATCCCATCATCCCATCACCCTGTGTCACTGTGTCACGGTACAGCCACGCCCACATCGGCACGGCCGACGAGAACGGCTGGCAGGAGATCCACCAGGTGACACACCTGTCACTGTCACCTGTGCCACCTGTGTCACATTGTCACATCATCATCCCGTCACCCCATCACCCTGTGTCACCGTGTCACTGCACAACCGCGCCCACATCGGCACGGCCGACGAGAACGGCTGGCAGGAGATCCACCAGGTGACACACCTGTCACTGTCACCTCTGCCACCTGTGTCACATTGTCACATCATCATCCCGTCATTGTGTGACCCCGTCATCCCGTTATCATCTTATCCCTGTGTCACCGTGTCACCGCACAACCGCGCCCACATCGGCACGGGTGATGGGAACGGCTGGCAGGAGATCCACCAGGTGACACACCTGTCACTGTCACCTGTGTCACCTGTGTCACCTCATCATCCCATCACTGTGTGACCCCATCGTTGTGTCACCCTGTGTCACCGTGTCATGGTACAGCCACGCCCACATCGGCACGGCCGACGAGAACGGCTGGCAGGAGATCCACCAGGTGACACACCTGTCACTGTCACCTGTGTCACCTGTGTCACCTCATCATCCCATCACTGTGTGACCCCATCGTTGTATCACCCTGTGTCACCGTGTCACGGTACAGCCACGCCCACATCGGCACGGCCGACAAGAACGGCTGGCAGGAGATCCACCAGGTGACACACCTGTCACTGTCACCTGTGCCACCTGTGTCACATTGTCACATCATCATCCCATCATCCCATCACTGTGTGACCCCATCGTTGTATCACCCTGTGTCACTGTGTCACCGCACAACCGCGCCCACATCGGCATGGCTGACAAGAACGGCTGGCAGGAGATCCACCAGGTGACACACCTGTCACTGTCACCTGTGCCACCTGTGTCACATTGTCACCTCATCATCCCATCATCCCATCACCCTGTGTCACTGTGTCACGGTACAGCCACGCCCACATCGGCACGGGTGATGGGAACGGCTGGCAGGAGATCCACCAGGTGACACACCTGTCACTGTCACCTGTGCCACCTGTGTCACATTGTCACATCCTCATCCCGTCACCCCATCACCCTGTGTCACCGTGTCACTGCACAACCGCGCCCACATCGGCACGGCCGACGAGAACGGCTGGCAGGAGATCCACCAGGTGACACACCTGTCACTGTCACCTGTGTCACCTGTGTCACATTGTCACATCATCATCCCATCATCCCATCACTGTGTGACCCCATCGTTGTGTCACCCTGTGTCACTGTGTCACGGTACAGCCACGCCCACATCGGCACGGGTGATGGGAACGGCTGGCAGGAGATCCAGCAGGTGACACACCTGTCACTGTCACCGTGTCATTGTGTCACCGTGTCACTGCGTCACCCCGTCGTTCCATCCCCGTGTCACCCTGTGTCACCATGTCATTGTCACCCCATCATCCCATTGTTATCCCATGTCACCGTGTCACCCTGTCACTGTTTTATCTTGTTTGTCACCGTGTCACCCACCGGGTGACAGGGACAGTGCCGCCCTGTCATTCTGTCACCGTGTCACCCTGTCACGGTTTTATCCCATTGTCACCATGTCACCCACAAGATGACAGTGACAGTGCCACCATGTCACTGTGTCACCGTGTCATTCTGTCACCGTGTCACCCTGTCCCTGTTTTATCCCATTGTCACCATGTCACCCACAAGGTGACAGTGACAGTGCCACCCTGTCCCCCTGCCACTGTCTTATCCCGTTTTGTCACCGTGTCACCCACTGGGTGACAGTGACAGTGCCACCCTGTCACCTTGTCACCCTGTCACGCTGTCACCCACCCCAGCTGTCACCCTGCCAGCCTGTCACTGTGCCTGTCACCGTGTCACCGTGCCGGTGTCAGCTGTCACTCTGTCACTGTGCCGTGTCACCCCATCATCCCTGTCTCCAATGTCCCCCATCTGCCCAATGTCCCCAATCCTCCCAATGTCCCCAATGTCCCTGATCCTTCCAATGTCCCCAATACCCCTGATGTCCCCAATGTCCCCAAAATGTCCCTGATGTCCCCAACGTCCTCAACGCCCCCAATATCCCCTCCATGCCCCCAAAGTCCCCTCCGTGTCCCCAATGTCCCCGCTGTCCCCACGACATCCCTGCTGTCCCCACGATGTCCCCGCTGTCCCCAGGCGTGCCAGCACGGCCACTCGCAGCACTTGGAGCATTTGCTGTTCTACGGGGCCGAGGCGGCGGCACAGAACGCGTCCGGCAACACGGCGCTGCACATCTGCGCGCTCTACAACAAGGTGACACTGGGGACATCGGGGACACGGGGGACACTGGGGACACTGGGGACATCGGGGACACTGGGGACATCGGGGACATCGGGGACATTGGGGACACTGGGGACATTGGGGACACGGGGGACACTGGGGACACTGGGGACATCGGGGACACTGGGGACATCGGGGACATCGGGGACAGTGGGGACATCGGGGACATCGGGGACAGGGAGGACATTGGGGACATCGGGGACATCATGGACATTGGGGACATCGGGGTGTCTGGCAACACGGTGCTGCACATCTGCACGCTCTACAACAAGGTGACACTGGGGACAACCCTGGGGACACTGGGGACGTTGGGGACATTGGGGACATTGGGGACATCGGGGACACTGGGGACAATTGGGGACATTGGGGGCATTGGGAGGATTGGGGACATTGGGGACATTGGGGGACATTGGGGACACTGGGGACACTGGGGACATTGGGGACATCGGGGACACTGGGGACATTGAGGGCATTGGGGGCATTGGGAGGATTGGGGACATTGGGGACATCAGGGATGTCACGGACCTTGGGGACCTTGGGGACATCGGGAGGATTGGGGACATTGGGGACATTGGGGACACTGGGGACAATTGGGGACATTGGGGGCATTGGGAGGATTGGGGACATTGGGGACATTGGGGGACATTGGGGACACTGGGGACACTGGGGGATTGGGGACATCGGGGACATTGGGGACATTGGGAGCATTGGGAGGATTGGGAGGATTGGGGACATTGGGGACATGAGGGACGTCACGGACCTTGGGGACCTTGGGGACATCGGGAGGATTGGGGACACTGGGGACATTGGGGGGGTATTGGGGGTTTGGGGACATTGAGAACATCTGGGATTGGGGACATTATGGGGACATTATGGGGACAATGGGGATTTGGGGGGTATGGCGGATTTGGGGACGCTGTGGGGACATCGGTGACACCCTGGTGACACCTTGGTGACACCCTGGTGACACCCGGGTGACACGGGTGCCGCGGGTGTCCCCCAGGAGAGCTGCGCCCGCATCCTCCTGTACCGAGGGGCCAACAAGGAGGTGAAGAACAACAGCGGGCAGACGCCGTTCCAGGTGACACTGGGGGACACTGGGGACACTGGGGGGACACTGGGGGACACTGGGGACACTGGGGACACTGGGGGGACACTGGGGACACCGGGGACACTGGGGGGACACTGGGGACACTGGGGGGACACTGGGGGGATTGGGGACACTGGGGACACTGGGGGGACACTGGGGGACACTGGGGACACTGGGGGGACACTGGGGACACTGGGGACACTGGGGGGACACTGGGGACACTGGGGGGACACTGGGGACACTGGGGACACTGGGGACACTGGGGGGACACTGGGGGACACTGGGGACACTGGGGACACTGGGGACACTGGGGGACACTGGGGACATTGGGGGACACTGGGGACACTGGAGGGACACTGGGGGACACTGGGGGGACACTGGGGACACTGGGGACACTGGGGACACTGGGGACGCTGGGGGGACACTGGGGACACTGGGGACACTGGGGGGACATTGGGGGACACCGGGGACACTGGGGACACTGGGGGACACTGGGGGGATTGGGGGGACACTGGGGGGACACTGGGGACACCGGGGACACTGGGGGACACTGGGGGGACACTGGGGGGATTGGGGGGACACTGGGGGGACACTGGGGACACCGGGGACACTGGGGGACACTGGGGGGACACTGGGGACACTGGGGGGACACTGGGGGGACACTGGGGGACACTGGGGGGACACTGGGGACACTGGGGACACTGGGGAGACACTGGGGGGACACTGGGGACACTGGGGGACACTGGGGGACACTGGGGACACTGGGGGGACACTGGGGGGACACTGGGGACACTGGGGGGACACTGGGGACACTGGAGGGACACTGGGGGGACACTGGGGACACTGGGGGGACACTGGGGGACACTGGGGACACTGGGGGGACACTGGAGGGACACTGGGGGGACACTGGGGACACTGGGGGGACACTGGGGGACACTGGGGACACTGGGGGGACACTGGGGACACTGGGGACACTGGGGACACTGGGGGGACACTGGGGACACTGGGGGACACTGGGGACACTGGGGGGACACTGGGGACACTGGGGGACACTGGGGGGACACTGGGGGACACTGGGGACACTGGGGGGACACTGGGGACACTGGGGGGACACTGGGGACACCGGGGACACCGGGGACACTGGGGGGGGGACACTGGGGGGACACTGGGGACACTGGGGGGACACTGGGGACACCGGGGACACCGGGGACACTGGGGGGCACTGGGGGGGACACTGGGGGGCACTGGGGGGATTGGGGACAGGCGCCGTTCCAGGTGACTCCGGGGACACTGCGGAGGGGGTGACCCCCATGTGAGTGTCCCTTCCCTGTTCCTGTCCCCACTGTCCCCTCTGTCCCCTCTTGTCCCCACTGTCCCCTCTGTCCCCCGTGTCCCCCTGTCCCTTTCGTCCCCCGTGTCCCCGTGTCCCCTGTCCCCGTCACAGGTGGCCGTCATCGCCGGGAACTTCGAGCTGGGGGAGCTCATCAAGAACCACCGGGACAGTGACGTGGGTGAGCCTGGGGACATTGAGGGGACATTGGGGACACTGGGGACACTGGGGGGACACTGAGGGGACATTGGGGACATCAGGGGGCGTTGGGGACTTTGGGGACACATTGGGGACAGGGGGGAACACAGGCGTTGGGGGGGCTCCGGTCCGTCCTTCCCCCAAACCCTCCCAAAGCCCCCCGAATTCCCCCCCTGATGCCCCCAAATCCCCCCCAGACCCCCCAAACCCCCCTAAATCCCCCCTAAATCCCCCCAAAACCCCCCCAGTGCTGTTCCAGGAGAGCCTCAGCCCCCAAAATTCCCCCTAAACTCCCCCAAACCCCCCCAGACCCCCCAAAATCCCCCCAAATCCACCCTAAACCCCCCCAAATCCATCCAAACCCCCCCAATCCATCCAGACCCCCCCAATCCCCCCCAAATCCCCCCAAACCCCCAATCCCTCCCAATCCATCCAGAGCCCCCCCCAGACCCCCCAAATCCATCCAGAACCCCCAATTCCCCCAAATCCCCCCCAAACCCCCAATCCCCCCCAATCCATCCAGAGCCCCCCCCAGACCCCCCCAAATCCCCCCAAATCCATCCAGACCCCCCCAATCCCCCCCAAATCCCCCCCAAACCCCCAATCCCCCCCAACCCCCCCAATCCATTCTGAGCCCCCCCCAGACCCCCCCAAATCCCCCCAAATCCATCCAGACCTCCCCCAATCCCCCCCAATCCCCCCCCAATCCATCCAGACCCCCCCAATCCCCCCCAATCCATCCAGAGCCCCCCCCAAATCCCCCCCCAATCCATCCAGACCCCCCAATCCCCCCCAATCCCCCCCCAAATCCATCCAGAGCCCCCCCCAATCCCCCCCCAAATCCATCCAGACCCCCCCAATCCCCCCCAATCCCCCCCAATCCATCCAGACCCCCCCAATCCCCCCCAATCCCCCCCAGTGCCGTTCCAGGAGAGCCCCCAGTTCGCCGGGCGCCGCCGGGAGGGGCTCCGGGGGCTGCCCCTCCCCCCCCAGCGCCTCCTCCGGGCCAACAGCGACACCGGGGGGGGGGCCCTGCCCGAGTGGGTGCTCAGGGGCCCCCCCGGAGCCCCCCCGGCCCCCAGACCCCCCTCGGGGACCCTGCGCAGCTCCAGCTCCCCCCGGGGGGCTCGGGCTCGCTCGCCGTCCCGGGGGAGACACCCCGAGGAGGGCAGGAGGCAGCCCCGGGGGCGGCCCAGGTACGGGGGGGGGATTTTGGGGGGGTTTGGGGGGGAATTTGGGGGGTTTGGGGGGGATTTGGGGGGTTTGGGGGGGATTTGGGGGAGATTTGGGGGGTTTGGGGGGGATTTGGGGGAGATTTTGGGGGGTTTGGGGGGGATTTGGGGGGGAATTTGGGGGATTTGGGGGGCTGGGACCCCCGGGGGGCGGCACCCAGAGGAGCCCTGGGGGGGGTCCGGGTACAGGGGGGCACCTGGGGGGCATTGGGGGGCGGGGGGGGCTAAAATACCCCTTTTTGGGGGGGGTCCGGGTGCCCCATTTGAGACTCCGGGACCCCAGTTTGGGACCCCGGGACCCCAAATTTGGGCTTTGGGTGGGGGGTCTCTGGGTCCAGGACCCCAAATCGGGACTCCGGGACCCCAATTGAAGGGTCTGGGACCCCTAATTTGGGCTTTGGGTGGGGGGTCTCTGGGTCCAGGACCCCAAATCGGAACCTTGAGACCCCAAATCCGGACTCCAGGACCCCAATTTAAGGGTCTGGGACCCCCAATTCGGGCTTTGGGTGGGGGGTCTCTGGGTCCAGGACCCCAAATCAGGACCCTGGGACCCCAATTTAAGGGTCTGGGACCCCCAATTCGAGCTTGGGTGGGGGTCTCTGTGTCCGGGACCCCAAATCGGGACCCCGGGACCCCAATTTAAGGGTCTGGGACCCCCCAATTCGAGCTTGGGTGGGGGTCTCTGGGTCTAGGACCCCAAATCGGGACCCCGGGACCCCAATTGAAGGGTCTGGGACCCCCAATTCGGGGTTTGGGTGGGGGTCTCTGTGTCGGGGACCCCAAATCGGAACTTCGGGACCCCGTGACCCCAAGTTGGGACCCCAAACCCGCCCTCCCACCCCCAATTTCGGGGGCTCCCGGGGCCTTTCCCGGGGGTCCCAGCGGTGTCTCCCCCCAGCTCCAGCGGCCTGAGCCGGGACCCCGGCCCGGGGGGGACCCCGGGGGGCACGCTGGGGTCCCGGGGCGTGAAGAGGAAACTTTACTCGGCCGTGCCCGGCCGGACCTTCCTGGCCGTGAGACCCTACCAGGCGCAGGGCGAGGGCGAGCTCAGCCTCAGCAAGGGCGAGCGCATCAAGGGTGGGTCCTGGGGCTCCCAAAAAACCCCGAAATCGCGGGATTCGTACCCAAAAATCAGCCCCGAAATCGCGGAATTTCTACCCAAAAATCAGCCCCGAAATCGCGGGATTCCTGCCCAAAAATCAGCCCCGAAATCGCGGGATTCGTACCCAAAAATCAGCCCCGAAATCGCGGGATTCGTACCCAAAAATCAGCCCCGAAATCGCGGGATTCGTACCCAAAAATCAGCCCCGAAATCGCGGGATTCCTGCCCAAAAATCAGCCCCGAAATCGCGGGATTCGTACCCAAAAATCAGCCCCAAAATCCCGGGATTCCTACCCAAAAATCAGCCCCGAAATCGCGGGATTCGTACCCAAAAATCAGCCCCGAAATCGCGGGATTCGTACCCAAAAATCAGCCCCGAAATCGCGGGATTCCTGCCCAAAAATCAGCCCCGAAATCGCGGGATTCGTACCCAAAAATCAGCCCCAAAATCCCGGGATTCCTACCCAAAAATCAGCCCCGAAATCCCGGGATTCGTACCCAAAAATCAGCCCCGAAATCGCGGGATTTCTACCCAAAAATCAGCCCCGAAATCCCGGGATTCGTACCCAAAAATCAGCCCCAAAATCCCGGGATTCCTACCCAAAAATCAGCCCCAAAATCCCGGGATTCCTACCCAAAAATCAGCCCCAAAATCCCGGGATTCCTACCCAAAAATCAGCCCCAAAATCCCGGGATTCCTACCCAAAAATCAGCCCCAAAATCCCGGGATTCCTACCCAAAAATCAGCCCCAAAATCCCGGGATTCGTACCCAAAAATCAACCCGAAATCGCGGGATTCCTACCCAAAAATCAGCCCCAAAATCGCGGGGTTCCTGCCCAAAAATCAGCCCCGAAATCGCGGGATTCGTACCCAAAAATCAGCCCCGAAATCCCGGGATTCCTACCCAAAAATCAGCCCCGAAATCGCGGGATTCCTACCCAAAAATCAGCCCCGAAATCGCGGGATTCGTACCCAAAAATCAGCCCCGAAATCCCGGGATTCCTACCCAAAAATCAGCCCCGAAATCGCGGGGTTCCTGCCCAAAAATCAGCCCCGAAATCGCGGGATTCCTACCCAAAAATCAGCCCCGAAATCCCGAGATTCGTACCCAAAAATCAGCCCCGAAATCGCGGGATTCCTACCCAAAAATCAACCCCGAAATCCCGGGATTCTTACCCAAAAATCACCCCCAAAATCCCGGGATTCGTACCCAAAAATCAGCCCCGAAATCCCGAGATTCGTACCCAAAAATCAGCCCCGAAATCCCGGGATTCCTACCCAAAAATCAGCCCCGAAATCGCGGGGTTCCTGCCCAAAAATCAGCCCCGAAATCGCGGGATTCGTACCCAAAAATCAGCCCCGAAATCCCGGGATTCGTACCCAAAAAAAACCCCCAAAAATCCGGGGACCCCTCCCCAAAATCCCCTAAAATCCCCCAAAAATAGCCCCCAAAAATGCCCCAAATTTGGGGATTTTGGGGGGTTTTGGGGTCTTTTTTGGGGGAAATTTCTCATTTTTGGGGTTTTTGGGGAGGGGGTTTTGGGATTTGGGGGATCCTGAGGGGATTTTGGGGGGAAATTTCTCGGTTTTTGGGGGTTTTGGGGTCCCTTTGGGGGGTTTTGGTGGTTTTTGGGGGGCTTCTGACGGCGGATTTTGGGGCGGATTTTGGGAATTTTGGGGCGGATTTTGGGGATTTCGGGGTGGATTTTGGGGTTTCTGAGGCCGGATTTTTGGGATTTTGGGGCGGATTTCGGGGATTTCGGGGTGGATTTTGGGGATTTTTTGGGGTGGATTTGGGGGTTTCTGCGCGGGATTTTTTGGGGAGTTTTGGGGTGGATTTTGGGGCGGATTTTGGGGTTTCTGAGGCCAGATTTTGGGGTGGATTCTTGGGATTTTGAAGTGGGTTTTGGCCATTTTTGGGGCGGATTTTGCGGTTTCTGAGCTGGATTTTTTGGGGAGTTTTGGGGTGGATTTTGGGGCGGATTTTGGGGTTTCTGAGGCCGGATTTTGGGGGGGGTTTTGGAGTGGTTTTTGGGGCGGATTTTGGGGGTGGATTTCGGGGATTTTGGAGTGGATTTTGGCCATTTTTGGGGTGGATTTTGGGGTTTCTGAGCGGGATTTTTTGGGGAGTTTTGGGGCGGATTTTGGGGCGGATTTTGGGGATTTTGAAGTGAATTTTGGGAGGGATTTGGGGGTTTCTGAGGCCGGATTTTGGGGTGGATTTCGGGGATTTCGGGGTGGATTTTTGGAGTGGATTTTGGGGATTTTTTTGGTGGATTTTGGGGTTTCTGAGGCCGGATTTTGGGGGGGGTTTGGAGTGGTTTTTGGGGCGGATTTTGGGGGTGGATTTTGGGGTGGATTTCGGGGATTTTGGAGTGGATTTTGGCCATTTTTGGGGTGGATTTTGGGGTTTCTGAGCGGGATTTTTTGGGGAGTTTTGGGGCGGATTTTGGGGCGGATTTTGGGGATTTTGAAG
>NW_027095295.1:0-25608 GCF_029207755.1 Chamaea fasciata | reverse complement strand
GGCGCACCTGGGGCTCGGGGGGGCCCTCCATGGCTCCCCTCCCCCCGCCGGCTTCTGTCCCGACAATTCCGGGATTCGGGGGGCGGGGGAGGGGCGGGACCAGCAGGGGGGAGGGGGAGAAAGAGAAATAATTAAAAAAAAATTAAAAAAAAAAAAAAAAAGGGGATTTTGAAAAAGAATGAAAAATTTTGGGGAGGGAAAAGGGGGGATTTGGGGGGAAAATGAAATTTGGGTTAAAAAAAAGGGAAATTTGGGGGGAAAAGGGGAAATTTGGGGGGAAAAATGAAGAATTTGGGTTAAAAAAAGGGAAATTTGGGGGGAAAAGGGGAATTTGGGGGGAAAAATGAAATTTGGGTTAAAAAAAGGGAAATTTGGGGGGAAAAAGGGGAATTTGGAGAAAAAAAGGGAAATTTGGGGGGAAAAATGAAATTGGGTTAAAAAAGGGGAAATTTGGGGGGAAAAAGGGAAATTTGGGGGGGAAAAATGAAATTTGGGTTAAAAAAAGGGAAATTTGGGGGGAAAAGGGGAATTTGGGGGGGAAAAATGAAATTTGGGTTAAAAAAAGGGAAATTTGGGGGGAAAAGGGAAATTTGGGGGGAAAAATGAAATTTGGGTTAAAAAAAGGGAAATTTGGGGGGGAAAGGGAAATTTGGGGGGAAAAGGGAATTTTTTGGGGAAAAAAATAAAGTTTGGGTTAAAAAAAATTTGGAAATTTGGGGGGAAGAGGGAATTTTTTGGGAAAAAAATAAAGTTTGGGTTAAAAAAAGGGAAATTTGGGGGGGAAAGGGAAATTTGGAGGAAAAAAAAGGGGATTTGGGGGGAAAAGGGAATTTTTTGGGAAAAAAATAAAGTTTGGGTTAAAAAAAGGGAAATTTGGGGGGGAAAGGGAATTTGGGGGGAAAAGGGAATTTTGGGGGAAAAAAAAGAAATTTGGGTTAAAAAAAGGGAAATTTGGGGGGAAAAGGGAATTTTGGGGGAAAAGGGAATTCGAGACAAATAAAAGGGGAATTTTGGGATAAAATAAAAAGGTTTTTGGAGGGAAAAATGGGAATTTGGGGTTAAAAAGGGGGAATTTTAGATTTAAAAAAGGAGGAATTTCAGAGGAGAAAAATGGGAATTTTGAAGGGAAAAAGGGAACTGGGTGGGGGGGGGGGGAAGGGGGAATTTTGGACTAAAAAAAGGGAAATTTGGCTGAAAATGGGAGAATTTTTACCCCCCAAAACCGCGATTTTTGAGCAAAAAAAATTTTTTAAAAAAAAAAAGGAGCGAAATTGGGGGCGGGGATTTGGAGCCGGGATTTGGAATCCGGAGGCGCCAAAATTTGGAACTTTCGAGGCAAAAAAATGACCGGGAAACAACCACGGAGAGCAACGAGTCCTCCGGGGCGGCCAGAGCGGCTCCAACCGGAAGTTCCCCCAGAGGCGGTGATTGACAGCGCGGACCGGAAGTGGCCCCGCAGCCGAGGGGACTCCGCCGAGCGGGGCCGGAGCGGCTCCGAGGCGGGAAAAAACCTGAGGGAAAAACGCCCAAAAGAGGCGATTTCGCACGGAAAAGGAAAGCCGTGACGTCACAAGGGCCTTAAGCAGGATCCCGGCGCGTTTTTGGGGCCGAACTTCCGGGTTTTTTTAGCGATTTTTTTGGTCTTTTCCGGTCGTTTTCCGGTGGCGGCCGCTCACTGCCGGCGGCGTCGCCGCGTTTCCGTTCCCCCCGCGCTCACTTCCGGTGCCGCCCGCTGCCTTCCGGCCGAGGTGAGTCCCCCCCCCAAAAATCGCCGCTTTTCACCCCCAAAATCGCCGCTTTTCACCCCAAAATCGCCGCTCGTCACCCCGCTAATCGGGGCGGGAATCGCACCCGGCCCCGCGGCTTCAGTAATTCGTTAATTCCCCCCAAAATCGGCGTTTTTCCCCCTCAAATCCTCCCCCCCCCCCCCGCGCCGCTTTTTCCCGATTTTCCCCGTTTTTTACCCAAAAAGGCGCCTTGAGGTTGGGTCGGCTCCGTCCAGGCCTCGGTTTGGGTTCAGTTTGGGCCAATTTGGGTCAATTTGGGCCGATTTGGGTCAATTTGGGCCGATTTGGGTCAATTTGGGCGAATTCGGTCCAATTTTGGGTCACTTTGAACCAATTTGGGCCCATTTGGGTCAATCCAACCCAAATTTTGGCCATTTTGGGTCAATTTGGGCCATTTTGGGTCAATTTTGGCCATTTTGGGTCAATTTGAGCCATTTTGGGTCAACCCAACCCCAATTTGGGCCATTTTGGGTCAATTTGGGCCATTTTGGGTCAATTTGGGCCATTTTGAGTCAATTTGGGCCATTTTGGGTCAATCCACCCCCAATTTGTGCCATTTTGGGTCAATTTTGGCTATTTTCGGTCGACCCAATCCCAATTTTGGCCATTTTGGGTCAATTTGGGCCATTTTGGGTCAATTTTGGCCACTTTGGGTCAATCCAACCCCAATTTGGGCCATTTTGGGTCAATTTGGGCCATTTTGGGTCAATTTGGGCCACTTTGGGTCAATTTGGGCCATTTTGGGTCAATCCAATCCCAATTTTGGCCATTTTGGGTCAATTTTGGCCATTTTGGGTCAATCCAAACCCAATTTGGGCCATTTTGGGTCAATTTGGGCCATTTTGGGTCAATTTGGGCCACTTTGGGTCAACCCAACCCCAATTTTGGCCATTTTGGGTCAATTTGGGCCATTTTGGGTCAATCCAAACCCAATTTGGGCCATTTTGGGTCAATTTGGGCCATTTTGGGTCAATTTGGGCCACTTTGGGTCAACCCAACCCCAATTTTGGCCATTTTGGGTCAATTTGGGCCATTTCGGGTCAATTTGGGCCATTTTGGGTCAATTTGGGCCACTTTGGGTCAATCCAACCCCAATTTGGGCCATTTTGGGTCAATTTTGGCCACTTTGGGTCAATTTGGGCCACTTTGGGTCAATCCAACCCCAATTTGGGCCATTTTGGGTCAATTTGGGCCATTTTGGGTCAATTTGGGCCATTTTGGGTCAACCCAACCCCAATTTTGGCCATTTTGGGTCAATTTGGGCCATTTTGAGTCAATTTGGGCCATTTTGGGTCGATCCAACCCAAATTTGGGCCATTTTGGGTCAATTTGGGCCACTTTGGGTCAACCCAACCCCAATTTTGGCCATTTTGGGTCAATTTGGGCCATTTGGGTCAATTTTGGCCATTTTGGGTCAATTTGGGCCATTTTGAGTCAATTTGGGCCATTTTGGGTCGATCCAACCCCAATTTTGGCCATTTTGGGTCAATTTTGGCCATTTTGGGTCAATTTGGGCCATTTTGGGTCAATTTGGGCCATTTTGGGTCAATTTTGGCCATTTTGGGTCAATCCAACCCCAATTTGGGCCATTTTGGGTCAATTTTGGCCATTTCGGGTCAATTTTGGCCACTTTGGGTCAATTTTGGCCACTTTGGGTCAACCCAAGCCCGCTTCCCGCCGATCTCCTCCTCTCTCCTCAGCGTCCGCTCCGCGGCCGGCCGGACGATGCCCAAGGCGGCCCGGCCGCGGCCGGCCGAGCGCTACCGGCAGCGCTGGCGGCGGCTGCGGGCGGCGGCGCGGGCGCTGGTGCTGGAGAACGGCGCCCTGTGCGACGAGGTGGCGCGGCTGGAGGAGAAGTGGCTGCGCGCCCGCGGCCAGCGGCGATTCCTGCTCGGCCGCCTGCTCGGACACCGCGCCGGACACGCCGCCCCGGCGGCCGGAGAGGCGCCGGCGGTCAGGCGGCCCAAGAGGACGCGGCCGGCGGCGGGGAGGGGCAGGGGAGGGAAGGCCAAGGAGGAGCAGTGGGCAGCGGGGGCCAGGGATGACCGGTGGTCGGCGGGAGCGAAAGCGGCCGTGCCGAAGGATGACCGGTGGCCGGTCGGGTCCGAGGACGACCGGCGGTCGGCGGGAACGAGACCGGCGGCCTCCAGGGACGACCGGTGGTCGGCGGGGTCGAGAGCGGCCCAAGAGCAGCGGCCGGCCGCGGGGAGAGCGGCGGGCTCCAGAGATGACCGGCGGCCGGCCGGACCGAACGCGCTGGGGTTAAAGGACGAGCAGCGGTCAGCGGGGCCGAAAGCGGCCGGCTCCAGCGACGAGCGGTGGTCGAGGCCGGCCGCGTCCGCGGGGCTCCGGCCGCCGGAAGAGGCTCGTCCGGCACGGGGGGAGCGCGGGCCCGACGGGGCGGCCGCTGACCCTCCGGCCGCTGCGGCCGCGGAGGAGGACGAGGACGAGGATGACCGCGAGGAGGACGAGGACGAGGAGGAGGAGGACGAGGAGGAGGAGGAGGACGAGGAGGACGAGGAAGGCGCCGCGCTGGCCTTCGGCTACTCCGACCTCTTCCTGGGCAGCCCCGCGGGCTCGGACGAGTGACCGCTGAGTGACCGCGGCCGGAGCGAGTGACCGCTGAGTGGCCGCGGCCGGAGTGAGCTCGGACAAGTGACCAGTAAATGACTGTGGCCGGAGTGAGCTCAGACAAGTGACCAGTAAATGACTGTGGCCGGAGTGAGCTCGGACAAGTGACCAGTAAATGACCCCGGCCGGAGTGAGCTCGGACAAGTGACCAATAAACGACCCCGGCCGGAGTGGGGGGAGGTTTGGCCACGCCCACGATGGAGCTCGGACATTCTTTGGGCCGCCCCCAATGACCCCTTGACCCCACAAATGACCCCTTGACCACCCTACTGACCCCTTGACCCCACAAACCACCCCTTGGCCACCCCAGTGACCCCTTGACCACCCCAGTGACTCTACAAATGACCCCTTGGCCACCCCAGTGACCCCTTGACCCCACAAACGACCCCTTGACCACCCCTTGACCCCACAAACAATCCCTTGACCACCCCAGTGATCCCTTGACCCCACAAACCACCCCTTGGCCACCCCACTGACCCCTTGACCCCACAAACGATCCCTTGACCACCCCACTGACCCCTTGACCACCCCAGTGACCCTACAAATGACCCCTTGACCCCACAAACCACCCCTTGGCCACCCCAGTGACCCCTTGACCCCACAAACGATCCCTTGACCACCCCAGTGACCCCTTGACCCCACAAACCACCCCTTGGCCACCCCAGTGACCCCTTGACCACCCCAGTGACCCTACAAATGACCCCTTGACCCCACAAACCACCCCTTGACCACCCCAGTGACCCCTTGACCACCCCAGTGACCCTACAAATGACCCCTTGACCCCACAAACCACCCATGACCACCCCAGTGACCCCTTGACCCCACAAACCACCCCTCGACCGCTCGTCCGGCCACGTCCCGCCGCCGGGGCGCCTTTATTGTCCGGAGGGGGCGGTGTCCGGAGGGCAGCTGCCCTCGCCGGGCGCCGGCCCCACGTTGTGGAAGGTGCGGACGACGTCCGGCCGCTCGGCCAGGGCGCGCAGCAGCCGCTCGGCCGCTGTCCTGGCGGCCGGGCCCGGGGCCAGCGGCGAGCGCGGCACGAACTCGCGGGCGGCCGAGAGCGGCCGGAGCCCCGCGGCCTCCAGGCGCCGCCGGACGCTGCGCAGGGCCGAGGGGTCGCACAGGAACTGCGGGCGGAGGGCGGGCGGTCACCGGCGGCCGGCGCTTCGGGGGTCGGGGGGGGTCGGGGGTCAGTGGGAGAGGTCAAGGGGTCACTGGGGGGGTCAGGGGTCAGTGGGGGGGTCAGTGGGGTGGTCAGGGGTCAGTGGGAGTGGCCAAGGGGTCACTGGGGGGGTCAGGGGTCAGTGGGAGAGGTCAAGGGTCACTGGGGTGGTCATTGGGGGGGTCAGGGGTCAGTGGGAGAGGTCAAGGGGTCAGTGGGGTGGTCAGGGGTCAGTGGGAGTGGCCAAGGGGTCACTGGGGGGGTCAGGGGTCAGTGGGACTGGCCAAGGGGTCAGTGGGGTGGTCAGGGGTCAGTGGGAGAGGTCAAGGGTCACTGGGGTGGTCATTGGGGTGGTCAGGGGTCAGTGGGAGTGGCCAGGGGGTCAGTGGGGGGGTCAGTGGTCAGTGGGAGAGGTCAAGGGGTCAGTGGGGTGGTCAAGGTGTCAGTGGTCAGTGGGAGTGGTCAAGGGTCAGTGGGGGTGGTCAGTGGTCAGTGGGAGAGGTCAAGGGGTCACTGGGGTGGTCAAGGTGTCAGTGGTCAGTGGGAGTGGTCAAGGGTCAGTGGGGGTGGTGATTGGGATGGTCAGTGGTCATTGGGGTGGTCATTGGGGGGTCAGGGGTCATTGGGAAAGATCAAGGGGTCACTGGGGTGGTCAAGGGGTCAGTGGTCAGTGGGGGGGTCAGGGGTCATTGGGGTGGTCATTGGGGGGTCAGTGGTCAGTGGGGGTGGTCAGTGGTCATCGGGATGGTCAGTGGTCATTGGGAGTGGTCAAGGGGTCAGTGGGGGTGGTCAGCGAGTGACCAATGGCCACCAGTGAGTGACCAGTGACCACCAGGGCTGGTCAGTCAGCGAGTGTCCGGAGAGTGTCCGGAGCTCTCCGGCCGCTGCCCACCTTGAGCTCGAGCTCGTCCTCGTCCTCGGCCACCACGTCCTGGGCTCCGGCCGCCGCGGCCACCTCCAAGGCCACCTCCATGGCCACGCCCTGGCCGGACACTCGGACCACGCCCACGGCGTCAAAGTTGTGCCGGACGCCCTCGGCCAGAGAGCCCCTGAGTGACCAGTGGGGTCAGCGGTCACTCAGGGGTCACCAGGGTCACCGGACACCCTCGGCCAGAGAGCCCCTGAGTGACCAGTGGGGTCAGCGGTCACTCAGGGGTCACCAGGGGTCACCGGACGCCCTCGGCCAGAGAGCCCCTGAGTGACCAGTGGGGTCAGCGGTCACTCAGGGGTCACCCAGGTGTCCCCAAAGCGTCCCCCCGATGACCTCTGACCCCCGTCCGGCCGGGCACTGACCCGTTGCGGTCCAGCAGCGTCCGGAGCTCGGCCTGGCAGCGCCGGACGTTGTCGGTCAGGACGTCCAGCAGGAGGAGTGACCCGCCAGGGCCGCGCGCCTCCAGCAGCAGCCGGCAGCCCCCGGCCGGACGGTCCTGCGGCCGGAGAGAGCGGGCAGCGGTCAGTGACCCCCCCGGCCGGACGGTCCTGCGGCCGGAGAGAGCGGGCAGCGGTCAGTGACCCCCCCGGCCGGACGGTCCTGCGGCCGGAGAGAGCGGGCAGCGGTCAGTGACCCCCCCGGCCGGACGGTCCTGCGGCCGGAGAGAGCGGGCAGCGGTCAGTGATGGTCAGTGGTCAGTGTGGTGGTCACTGTGGGTGGTCAGTGGTCACTGTGGATGGTCAATATGGATGGTCAGTGGTCACTCTGGTCAGTGGTCACTGTGGTGGTCAGTGTGGATGGTCAGTGGTCAGTGTGGGTGGTCAGTGGTCACTCTGGCCAGTGGTCACTGTGGATGGTCAGTGGTCACTGTGGTGGTCAGTGTGGGTGGTCAGTGGTCACTGTGGGTGGTCAGTGGTCACTGTGGTGGTCACTGTGGATGGTCAGTGGTCACTGTGGTCAGTGGTCACTGTGGATGGTCAGTGGTCACTGTGGTGGTCAGTGTGGGTGGTCAGTGGTCACTCTGGTCAGTGGTCACTGTGGTGGTCAGTGTGGGTGGTCAGTGGTCACTGTGGCGGTCAGTGGTCACTGTGGCGGTCAGTGGTCACTGTGGTGGTCAGTGTGGGTGGTCAGTGGTCACTGTGGGTGGTCAGTGGTCACTGTGGTGGTCAGTGTGGGTGGTCAGCGGTCACTCTGGTCAGTGGTCACTGTGGTGGTCAGTGGTCACTGTGGGTGGTCAGTGGTCACTGTGGTCAGTGGTCACTGTGGTGGTCAGTGTGGGTGGTCAGTGGTCACTGTGGTCAGTGGTCACTGTGGTGGTCAGTGTGGGTGGTCAGTGGTCACTGTGGGTGGTCAGTGGTCACTGTGGGTGGTCAGTGGTCACTGTGGTCAGTGGTCACTGTGGTGGTCAGTGTGGGTGGTCAGTGGTCACTGTGGTCAGTGGTCACTGTGGTGGTCAGTGTGGGTGGTCAGTGGTCACTGTGGTCAGTGGTCACTGTGGTGGTCAGTGTGGGTGGTCAGTGGTCACTCTGGTCAGTGGTCAGTGTGGGTGGTCAGTGGTCACTGTGGTGGTCAGTGTGGGTGGTCAGTGGTCACTGTGGTCAGTGGTCACTGTGGTGGTCACTGGGATGGTCAGTGGTCACTGTGGTGGTCAGTGTGGGTGGTCAGTGGTCACTGTGGTCAGTGGTCACTGTGGTGGTCACTGGGATGGTCAGTGGTCACTGTGGTGGTCAGTGTGGGTGGTCAGCGGTCACTCTGGTCAGTGGTCAGTGTGGTGGTCAGTGGTCAGCGGTCACTCACCCGCACTGACCGCAGGGCGGCCTCGATGGTGGCCTTGGGGACGTTGTGTGTCCGGCACTGCTCCAGCACCGCGGCCAGCGCCGGGTTCAGCGCCGCCTCCGGCCCGCCCTCTGTCGCGACAGAGCCGATATCCCCGTGTCCCGACGGCCCCCACGGCCCGAGGTCCCTGCGCCGCCATATCCCGACGTCCCCAACGTCGCGACACCCCCAACGTCCCGATAATCCCACGCCCCGACATCCCCAACGGCCCTCTCCCCTCCCACCCCCTCTATCGCGACACCTCCGCCCCCCAAACCCTTTTCCCCACCCACCCCCGTCCCTCCCGCCCCATATCGCGACACGTCCTCCCCCCAAACCCTTTTCCCCACCCACCCCGTGTCCCTCCCACCCTCTATCGCGACACGTCCTCCCCCCAAACCCTTTTCCCCACCCACCTGGTGTCCCTCCCACCCCCTATCGCGACACCTCCGCCCCCCAAACCCTTTTCCCCACCCACCCCCCGTCCCTCCCGCTCCCTATCGCGACCCGCCCGCCCCACATCGCGACCCTTCCTCCCCCCAAACCCCCCTCCCCACCCACCCGGAGTCCCGCCCGCCCCCTATCGCGACCCGCCCGCCCCCTATCGCGCCACCTGCGGCCGCCGCCCGCAGCAGCTGCGCCATCCTCTGGAAGAGGCGGCCGCGCCGCTCGTCCCGCGGCCCCTTGACGTGGCGCACCTTGGACCAGCGGTTGTGGCCGGCCATGGCGCGGCGCGGCGCCGCCGCGGGGGCCGCCGGGAAGGCCGCGGGGGCCGCCGGGAAGGCCGCGGGGGCCGCCGGGAAGGCGGCGGGGAGCCCCCGGCGGCCCCAGAGCGCGGCCCAGCGCGGCCGGCCCAGCGCCGGCAGCCGCGGGCCCAGCGCCGCCATCTTGCTCCTTCCGTTTCCGCTTCCCCCCTGGCCGTCACTTCCGGTTCCGGGTGGCGGCGCCGCCGCCGCGGGGGGGGGAGGGCGGGGAAAGGGGTGGTTTGCATAGCCACGCCCCCTCAGTGCGGAGGGATCGGGCTGATTTGCATAGCCACGCCCCTCGGTGAGGTGCTAGGGGGCTGCTTTGCATAGCCACGCCCAATAAATAACGCGGCATTTGGGCTGCTTTGCGTAGCCACGCCCCTCGGTGAGGTGCTATGAGGGTGATTTACATAGCCACGCCCAATAAATAAGGCTGTGTTGAGATGTTTTGCATAGCCACGCCCCTCATCAAGGCGGAATTGGGGTGTTTTGCATAGCCACGCCCCCTTAACGCGGCATTTGGACTGCATTGCCACGTCCCTCAGTTAGGTGCTATGGGGCTGATTTGCATAGCCACGCCCCTTTAATTGAGCTGTATTTGGGCTGTTTTGCATAGCCACCCCCCCTCACTGCGGTATTAGGGGGCCTATTTGCATAGCCACGCCCACCTCCTAAAGCTGCACGGGGCTGTTTTGCATAGCCACGCCTCTTTCTCCCATTTAAGGCTACCTAAGGGTGATGTCATTGCCTTGTTTGCATAGCCACGCCCCTTTGCGCATTAAAGGCCGGCGGGGGCGGGGCCGGCCAGCAAGAGACAGTGATGTAATGAGGCTTATTTGCATAGACATAGACACGCCCCCTTTGGGCCGGGGGAAGGGACAGGTGGGGTCCCAGCACACCTGGATCAGGTGTGGGGACAGAGGGACGGACGGACGGACACGGGATTGGACAGAGGGATGGACACGGGATTGGACAGAGGGACGGACGGACGGACACGGGATTGGACAGAGGGATGGACACGGGATTGGACAGAGGGAGGGACGGACGGACACGGGATTGGACAGAGGGATGGACGGACACGGGATTGGACAGAGGGACGGACGGACGGACACGGGATTGGACAGAGGGATGGACGGACACGGGATTGGACAGAGGGACGGACGGACGGACACGGGATTGGACAGAGGGATGGACGGACACGGGATTGGACAGAGGGACGGACACGGGATTGGACAGAGGGATGGACACGGGATTGGACAGAGGGATGGACACGGGATTGGACAGAGGGATGGACACGGGATTGGACAGAGGGATGGACGGACACGGGATTGGACAGAGGGACGGACGGACGGACACGGGATTGGACAGAGGGATGGACACGGGATTGGACAGAGGGACGGACGGACGGACACGGGATTGGACAGAGGGACGGACACGGGATTGGACAGAGGGATGGACGGACACGGGATTGGACAGAGGGACGGACGGACGGACACGGGATTGGACAGAGGGACGGACACGGGATTGGACAGAGGGATGGACGGACACGGGATTGGACAGAGGGATGGACGGACGGACACGGGATTGGACAGAGGGACGGACACGGGATTGGACAGAGGGATGGACGGACACGGGATTGGACAGAGGGATGGACGGACGGACACGGGATTGGACAGAGGGATGGACGGACGGACACGGGATTGGACAGAGGGACGGACACGGGATTGGACAGAGGGATGGACGGACACGGGATTGGACAGAGGGATGGACGGACGGACACGGGATTGGACAGAGGGATGGACGGACACGGGACTGGACAGAGGGACGGACACGGGATTGGACAGAGGGATGGACGGACACGGGATTGGACAGAGGGACGGACGGACGGACACGGGATTGGACAGAGGGACGGACACGGGATTGGACAGAGGGATGGACGGACACGGGATTGGACAGAGGGATGGACGGACGGACACGGGATTGGACAGAGGGATGGACGGACACGGGACTGGACAGAGGGACGGACACGGGATTGGACAGAGGGATGGACGGACACGGGATTGGACAGAGGGACGGACGGACGGACACGGGATTGGACAGAGGGATGGACACGGGATTGGACAGAGGGACGGACGGACGGACACGGGATTGGACAGAGGGACGGACACGGGATTGGACAGAGGGATGGACGGACACGGGACTGGACAGAGGGACGGACACGGGACTGGACAGAGGGATGGACACGGGATTGGACAGAGGGATGGACACGGGATTGGACAGAGGGACGGACACGGGATTGGACAGAGAGATGGACGGATGGACACGGGATTGGACAGAGGGACGGACACGGGATTGGACAGAGGGATGGACACGGGATTGGACAGAGGGATGGACGGATGGACACGGGATTGGACAGAGGGATGGACACGGGATTGGACAGAGGGACGGACACGGGATTGGACAGAGGGATGGACGGATGGACACGGGATTGGACAGAGGGATGGACACGGGATTGGACAGAGGGACGGACACGGGATTGGACAGAGGGACGGACACGGGATTGGACAGAGGGATGGACGGACGGACACAGGATTGGACAGAGGGATGGACACGGGATTGGACAGAGGGATGGACACGGGATTGGACAGAGGGATGGACACGGGATTGGACAGAGGGACGGACGGACGGACACAGGATTGGACAGAGGGACGGACACGGGATTGGACAGAGGGATGGACGGACACGGGATTGGACAGAGGGATGGACACGGGATTGGACAGAGGGACGGACGGACGGACACGGGAGGGAACGGCTGGACACTTGGGACAGGCGGACGCAACGGACAGACGGACGGTTGGGGTGGACGGATGGACGGACGGACACAAGGGACAGATGGACACAGGGAACGGACGGACAGGTGGACGGACGGACGCTTGGGATGGACGGACGGACGGACAGACTGGTGGGGCTGGACAGATGGACGGAGGGAATGGATGGACGGATGGACAGATGGACAGATGGACGCTTGGGACGGACAGATGGACACAATGGACACACGGACAGTTGGGATGGACGGACGGATGGACACAGGGGACGGACGGACGGATGGACACATGGACAGTTGGGACGGATGGATGGACAGACGGACACGGAACGGACGGACGGACGGACGCGGCGACCGCCCGCGCGCCCGGCACGGACAGACAGACGGACAGAAACACAGAACCAACCCCGCCCCTCCCCCACCCCTCCGCCCATCCCCCCACCGGAAGCGGCGCCTTCCTCCTTCCCCCGCCTATGACGTCATCGCCGCAACTTCCCCTTTCCCCCGCCACCGTTCGGCGGCCCCGCCCCCTTTTTGACGGCCCCGCCCCCTTTTTCCGCGCCGTTTCGACCCACAGACATTTCTTTCTCACCCCTCCCCCACCCACCGCTTCCTGCCCCTCCCCACCCTCCCCCCCCAAACTTCTCCATTTTTATTTTGGGGCCGAAAGAGGCGAAAATGGAGCCGGGAAAGCTGCTGGCGCTGCTGGGGACAGGTGGGGACAGGAGGGGCGGGGCCTGGGGGACACACCTGGCGGGGACACACCCGGACCTGCGGGGGCACGGCCGGACGTCGGGCTTGGGATGGACGTGGGGTTGGGGGGGACATTGGGGCGGGGGGGACACCTGGACGTTGGGATTGGGGACACCTGGACAGGTGGGGACACACCTGGACATTGGGGTGGACAACTGGACATTGGGGTGGACACCTGGACGTTGGGATTGGGGACACCTGGACATTGGGGTGGACAGCTGGACATTGGGGTGGACACCTGGACATTGAGGTGGACACCTGGACATTGGGGTGGACAGCTGGACATTGGGGTGGACACCTGGACGTTGGGACTGGGGACACCTGGGCAGGTGGGGACACACCTGGACATTGGGGTGGACACCTGGACATTGGGATTGGGGACACCTGGGCGGGTGAGGGCACAGCTGGACATTGGGGTGGACACCTGGACATTGGGGTGGACACCTGGACGTTGGGATTGGGGACACCTGGACAGGTGAGGGCACAGCTGGACATTGGGGTGGACACCTGGACATTGGGGTGGACACCTGGACGTTGGGATTGGGGACACCTGGGCAGGTGGGGACACACCTGGACATTGGGGTGGACACCTGGACGTTGGGATTGGGGACACCTGGACATTGGGGTGGACAGCTGGACATTGGGGTGGACAACTGGACGTTGGGATTGGGGACACCAGGACATTGGGGTGGACAGCTGGACATTGGGGTGGACAACTGGACGTTGGGATTGGGGACACCTGGGCGGGTGGGGACACACCTGGACATTGGGGTGGACAGCTGGACATTGGGGTGGACACCTGGACAGGTGGGGACACACCTGGACATTGGGGTGGACACCTGGACGTTGGGATTGGGGACACCTGGACAGGTGAGGGCACAGCTGGACATTGGGGTGGACAGCTGGACATTGGGGTGGACACCTGGACATTGGGGTGGACAACTGGACGTTGGGGTGGACACCTGGACATTGGGGTGGACAGCTGGACATTGAGGTGGACACCTGGATGTTGGGACTGGGGACACCTGGACATTGAGGTGGAAAACTGGACCTTGGGGTGGACACCTGGACAGGTGTGGACACACCTGGACATTGGAGTGGACACCTGGTCACTGGGATTGGGATGGACATTGAGTTTGGGGTGGACACCTGGACACTGGGGACCCCCCTGGACGTTGGGACTGGGGACACCTGGACAGGTGTGGACACACCTGGACATATGGGTGGACAGCTGGACATTGAGTTTGGGGACACCTGGGCAGGTGAGGGCACAGCTGGACATTGCGGGACTCCTCCGGACATTGAGGTGGACAACTGGACATCGGTGACCCCTCTGGACATCGGGGTTGGGGTGGACATTGGGGTGGGGTGGACACCTGGACAGGTGTGGACACACCTGGACCTTGGGGCCCCCCCGGCCCCTCCCAGGTGACCTCTGGGCGTGTCCCCGCCCCAAATTTTGGGTTTTTTGGGTTTTTTTTTTTGTGCCCCCCCAGCCCTGCTGTGCCGGGGGCTGGACCTGGAGACGCCGACGGTTTTCCGCGGCGACGCCGCCGGCGGCTTCGGCGCCACCGTGGCCCAGTTCGGCACCAGCGACGACGGATGGTAAACTTCCCCAAATTGCCCCAAAATTTCCCCAAAATTTCCCCAAAATTTCCCCAAAATTTCCCCGATTTTTCCCAAATTTTTCATGATTTTTCCCGGGTTTTGGGGGTTTTTTTGCCATTTTTTCCACCATTTTTTCCAATACTTTCCCAAATTTTTTTCCCCAATTTTTCTTCCCCCGTTTGTTCCCAGTTCCCCCAAATTTTCCGCTGTTTTCCGTTTTTTTTTTCCCACATTTGTTCCCAAATTCCCCCCGAATTTTCTTTTTTTTCCCCCCCAAATTTTCCCCAATTTTTTTCCCCCGCTTTTTCCAAAACTTTCCCGTTTTTTTCTCCCCAAATTCGCCCCGAATTTTCCAACATTTCCCCAAATTTCCCCAAATTTCCCCCATTTTTTCCCCCAAATTCTCTCAAAATTCCCCGAATTTCCTTAAAAATCCCTTAAAAATCCCCCCAAATTCCCCAATTTTCCCCCAAATCTTCCCCAAACTCCCCCGAATTTTCTACTTTTTTTTCCCCACCAGTTTTTCCCATATTTCCCCAAAGAAATCCATCAAAATTCCCCCAAATTTCAAAAAAAAAATTCCCCAATTTTCCCCAAATTTTCCCAAATTTTCCCCAAACTCCCCCGAATTTTCTCCTTTTTGTTCCACCAGTTTTTCCCATATTTTCCCCCCCCAAAAATCCCTCAAAATTCCCCCAAAATTCCCCCAAATTCCCCCAAAATTCCCCCAAATTCCCTTCAAAATTCCCCCAAAATTCCCCCAAATTCCCTCAAAATTCCCCCAAAATCTCCCAAAATTCCCCCAAAATCCCCCAAATTTCCCCCCATTCCCTCAAAATTCCCCCAACTTCCCCCAGTTTTCCCCAAATCCCGGAATCTTCCCCCAAATCCCGCAGGATCCTGGTGGGAGCCCCCCAGGAACGCTCCGGCCCCGACGACTCCGGCGCCGTTTATCACTGCCGCTTCCGCTCCAGAAACTGCCAGAAACTCCCCGTCACCGGTGAGACCCCAAAATCCCCCAAAATCCCCCAAAATCCCCCAAAATCCCCCCAAATCCCCGAAAATTCCCGGATTTTCCCCCGGATTTTCCCCAAATCCCCGGATTTCACCCCAAAAAAACGGTCCCCAGGGCCACCCGGAGCCGTCAATTCCTCGCTGGGGTTGGCGTTGGCGGCCGGAGACGACGCGGCGCTGGTGAGAAACACCGGAATTTTTGGGGGAGATTTTGGGGGATTTTGGGGGATTTGGGGAGATTTTGGGGAGATTTTGGGGGATTTGGGGGAGATTTTGGGGAGATTTTGGGGGATTTGGGGGGATTTTGGGAGATTTTGAAAGATTTTGGGGGATTTGGGGAGATTTTGGGGAGATTTTGGGGGATTTGGGGGGATTTTTGGGGTTGGGAGAAGAAATTTTGGGGGTTTTTTTGGTGGGTGGTTTAGGGGGGTTTCAACCTGAAATTTGGGGGTTCGAACCCCAAAATTTGGAATTTTTTGGGGGGGTGATTTCGGGAGGTTTCACCCCAAAATTTGGGTTTGAACGCCAAAATTTGGGTTTTCAGGCGATCTCGCCCCAAAACCTGGGGATGGGAACCCAAAACACGGATTTTTTAGAAGGTTTCACCCCAAAATCAGGACCCGAAACCCCAAATTTGGGTTTTTCTGGTCGTTACACCCCAAAATTTGGGTTTTTTTCGCCGCAACGCCAAAAAGACGAAACCCCCCAATTTTTTTTTTTTTGGGGGGGTGAATTTTGTCCAAAATCTCTTTTTTTTGCCCCAAAATTTGTCTCCTGCCCCCGTCCAGGTGTGCGGCCCCACCTCGCCCCAGACCTGCGGGGTCAACGTCCACCTGAACGGGTTCTGCGTCCACCTGGACTCCGCCCTGCAGCGCGTCCGGAACATTCCGGAAACGTTCCCGGGTACGGCGCGGTCAGCGGTCAGCCGCGGTGACCGCTGGGGTGGTGGTCACTCAGTGGCCATCGGTCGCCTTGGGTCATTCATCTCCATTGACCACTCAATGGTCATCGGTCACCTTGGGTCATTCATCTCCATTGACCACTCAATGGTCATCGGTCACTTTGGGTCATTCATCTCCATTGACCACTCAATGGTCATCGGTCACTTTGGGTCATTCATCTCCATTGACCACTCAATGGTCATCGGTCACCTTGGGTCATTCATCTCCATTGACCACTCAATGGTCATCGGTCACCTTGGGTCATTCATCTCCATGGTCATTGAGTGTTGACCACCCAATGGTCATTGCTCATCTTGGGTGGGTCATCTCCATTGACCATTGGTCACCCAATGGTCATCTTGGATCATTCATCTCCATCGTCCACCCAGTGGTCATTGGTCATCCATGGACCTCGGGTGGTGGTCACTCAGTGGTCATCGGTCATCTTGGGTTGGTCATCTCGACGGATGTTGAGTGGTGACCACCCCATGGTCCTTGGTCATCTTGGGTGGTGACCACCCAATGGTCATTGGTCATCCATGGACGTTGGGTGGTGACCACCCAATGGTCATCGGTCACCTTGGGTCATTCATTGCCACTGACCATTGACCCTTGACCACCCAATGGTCATCTTGGGTCATTCATCGGCATGGACCCTGACCCTTGACCACCAACGACCATTGGTCATCTTGGGTGGGCCATCCCCGTTGACCTTGACCCTTGACCCCCCAATGGTCATCGATCATCTCGCGGACCTCCTGTCCGGCCTTGGGGCTGCGGTCACTCATCGCTGCGGTCACTCTGTGTCCGCAGAGTGTCCGAAGACCTCAATGGACATCGCGTTCCTGATGGACGGCTCGGGCAGCATCTCCCACAACGACTTCGAGACCATGAAGAGGTTCATCGTGGAGGTCATGCGGCGATTCCGCGACGACGACGCGCAGGTAACGCCCGCCTGGCCACCGGGGTGGTGACCACCCGGCGGTCAGGGGTCATCTGGGATGGTCATCTCCATTGGCCACCCGGCGGTCAGGGGTCATCTGGGATGGTCATCTCCATTGGCCACCTGACGGTCAGTGGTCATCTGGGATGGTCATCTCCATTGGCCACCCAATGGCCATTGGTCATCTTGGGTCGTTCATCTCCATTGGCCACCTGGTGGTCAGGGGTCATCTGGGATGGTCATCTCCATTGGCCACCTGACGGTCAGTGGTCATCTGGGATGGTCATCTCCATTGGCCACCCAATGGCCATTGGTCATCTTGGGTCGTTCATCTCCATTGGCCACCTGGTGGTCAGGGGTCATCTGGGATGGTCATCTCCATTGACCACCTGACGGTCAGTGGTCATCTGGGATGGTCATCTCCATTGACCACCTGACGGTCAGTGGTCATCTGGGATGGTCATCTCCATTGACCACCCGACGGTCAGTGGTCATCTGGGATGGTCATCTCCATTGGCCACCCAATGGCCATTGGTCATCTTGGGTCGTTCATCTCCATTGACCACCCGGCGGTCAGGGGTCATCTGGGATGGTCATCTCCATTGACCACCCAATGGCCATTGGTCATCTCGGGTCATTCATCTCCCTTGACCGTTGGCCACCGATGGCCGTTGGTCATCGGACTGACCGCCCCAGTGGTCACTCGGTGTCCGCGTGTCCAGTTCTCGCTGACCCAGTTCTCGAGCACCGTCAAGATCCACTTCGACTTCAAGACCTTCCGGAACTCTCCGTGGCCGGAGCTTCTGCTGAGGGACGTCCGGCAGTTCCGAGGGACCACCCACACCGCCACGGCCATCAAAACTGTCCTGTGAGTGACCGCTGACCGCTGACCGCTGACCGCTCACCCCTGACTGCTGACTGCTGACCACTGACCCCTGACACTGACCACTGACCACTGACCGCTGCTGCTGACCACTGACTGCTGACTGCTGACCCCTGACACTGACCACTGACCACTGACTGCTGCTGCTGACCACTGACACTGACCACTGACCACTGACTGCTGCTGCTGACCACTGACTGCTGACCCCTGACTGCTGACCACTGACCCCTGACACTGACCCCTGACTGCTGACCCCTGACACTGACCCCTGACTGCTGACCACTCCTCCAGCTGCGTCCAACCCCACTGACCACTCCTCAACCCCACTGACCACTCCCCCAACCCCACTGACCACTCCCCAACTCCACTGACCACTCCTCCAACCCCACTGACCACTCCCTTGATCCCACTGACCACTCCTCAACCCCACTGACCACTCCCCCAACCCCACTGACCACTCCCCAACCCCACTGACCACTCCTCAACCCCACTGACCACTCCCCCAACCCCACTGACCACTCCCCAACCCCACTGACCACTCCCCCAACCCCACTGACCACTACCCCAACCCCACTGACCACTCCCTTGATCCCACTGACCACTCCCCAACCCCACTGACCACTCCCCCAACCCCACTGACCACTCCCCCACCCCACTGACCACTCCCCAACTCCACTGACCACTCCCCCAACCCCACTGACCACTCCTCAACCCCACTGACCACTCCCCAACCCCACTGACCACTCCCCAACCCCACTGACCACTCCCCAACTCCACTGACCACTCCCCAACCCCACTGACCGCTCCCCCAACCCCACTGACCACTCCCCAACCCCACTGACCACTGACCACTCCCCCAACCCCACTGACCACTCCTCAACCCCACTGACCACTCCTCAACCCCACTGACCACTCCCCCAACCCCACTGACCACTCCCCAACCCCACTGACCACTCCTCAACCCCACTGACCACTCCCCAACCCCACTGACCACTCCCCAACCCCACTGACCACTCCCCCAACCCCACTGACCACTCCCCCAACCCCACTGACCACTCCCCAACCCCACTGACCACTCCCCAACCCCACTGACCACTCCCCCAACCCCACTGACCACTCCCCAACCCCACTGACCACTCCCTTGATCCCACTGACCACTCCCCAACCCCACTGACCACTCCCCAACCCCACTGACCACTCCCCAACCCCACTGACCACTCCCTTGATCCCACTGACCACTCCCCAACCCCACTGACCACTCCCCAACCCCACTGACCACTCCCCCAACCCCACTGACCACTGACCACTCCCCAACCCCACTGACCACTCCCCAACCCCACTGACCACTCCCCAACCCCACTGACCACTCCCCAACTCCACTGACCACTCCTCAACCCCACTGACCACTCCCCAACCCCACTGACCACTCCCCCAGCGACCGCTGACCTCTGACCCCGCAGGGAGGAGATGTTCGTGTCCGGCCGCGGGGCCCGGCCGGCCGCCCGGCGGATCCTGATCGTGGTGACGGACGGCGAGAAGTACGGCGACACGCTGGAGTACTCGGACGTCATCCCGCTGGCCGAGCGCATGGCGGTCACTCGCTACGCCATCGGGGTCAGTGCGGGTCGGCCGTGGCCGGAGGGGTGGACGGGTGGACACCAGGGAGGGCAGGGAGCGCTCGGACGTCATCCGGCACGGCGGTCACTCGTCACGCCGTTGAGGTGACCAGTGGTCAGCTGGGTGAGCTGTGGTCAGCGGTGGTCAGCGGTGGTCAGTGTGGTCAGTGGTGGTCAGTGGTGGTCAGTGGAGGTCAGCGGTGGTCAGTGTGGTCAGTGTGGTCAGTGTGGTCAGTGTGGTCAGTGTGGTCAGTGGTGGTCAGTGGTGGTCAGTGGTGGTCAGTGTGGTCAGTGGTGGTCAGTGGTGGTCAGTGTGGTCAGTGTGGTCAGCGGTGGTCAGCGGTGGTCAGTGTGGTCAGTGTGGTCAGCGGTGGTCAGCGGTGGTCAGTGGTGATCAGTGTGGTCAGTGTGGTCAGTGGTGGTCAGTGGTGGTCAGTGGAGGTCAGCGGTGGTCAGTGTGGTCAGTGTGGTCAGCGGTGGTCAGTGGTGGTCAGTGTGGTCAGTGGTGGTCAGCGGTGGTCAGTGTGGTCAGCGGTGGTCAGTGTGGTCAGTGGTGGTCAGTGTGGTCAGTGGTGGTCAGTGTAGTCAGTGGTGGTCAGTGGAGGTCAGTGGTGGTCAGTGTGGTCAGTGGTGGTCAGTGTAGTCAGTGGTGGTCAGTGGAGGTCAGTGGTGGTCAGTGTGGTCAGCGGTGGTCAGTGTGGTCAGTGTGGTCAGCGGTGGTCAGTGTGGTCAGTGTGGTCAGTGGTGGTCAGCGGTGGTCAGTGTGGTCAGCGGTGGTCAGTGTGGTCAGTGGTGGTCAGTGTGGTCAGTGGTGGTCAGTGTAGTCAGTGGTGGTCAGTGGAGGTCAGTGGTGGTCAGTGTGGTCAGTGGTGGTCAGTGGTGGTCAGTGGTGGTCAGTGTGGTCAGTGGTGGTCAGCAGTGGCCGGAGGGATGGCCGGAGGGTGGTCAGTCAGTGGGTGTGTCCATCTGGTTGAGGTAGATGTCCATCTGTCCACCTGTCCGTCCATCCATGTCTGGTGTCCACCTGTCCTTCTCACCTGTCCATCTCACCTGTCCACCTCACCTGTCCACCTCACCTGTCCATCCATGGTCACCTGTCCACCTCACCTGTCCATCCATGGTCACCTGTCCACCTCACCTGTCCATCTCAGGTGGGCCGGGATTTCCAGAGTCCTCATGCTCAAGGTGAGCCCCGCCCGCCATCACCTGTCCGCCTCACCTGTCCACCCGTGGTGCCCCGGCCGTCCGCCTCACCTGCCCGCCCCACCTGTCCGCCCAGGTGAGCTCCAGGCCATCGCCTCCGGCCCCGCCCACGATCACGTGTTCCGCGTGGACAACTTCGACGCCCTGGCCGACATCCAGAGCCAGCTGCGCGAGAAGATCTTCGCCATCGAGGGTACCTGGGCACACCTGGGCACACCTGGGCACACCTGGGACACCTGGGGACACCTGGGGACACCTGGGCACACCTGGGGACACCTGGGGACAGCTGGGCACACCTGGGCACACCTGGGACACCTGGGACACCTGGGGACACCTGGGGACACCTGGGACACCTGGGGACACCTGGGCACACCTGGGGACACCTGGGACACCTGGGGACACCTGGGACACACCTGGGCACACCTGGGACACCTGGGCACACCTGGGACACCTGGGACACCTGGGGACACACCTGGGACACACCTGGGGACAGCTGGGCACACCTGGGCACACCTGGGACACCTGGGACACCTGGGGACACCTGGGGACACCTGGGACACACCTGGGGACACCTGGGACACCTGGGGACACCTGGGGACACCTGGGGACACCTGGGGACACCTGGGACACCTGGGACACCTGGGTACACCTGGGCACACACCTGGGGACACCTGGGGACACCTGGGACACCTGGGACACCTGGGGACACCTGGGGACACCTGGTCACTCACCTGGTCACTCACCTGGTCACTCACCTGGACACACCTGGGGACAGGTTACCCCCGGTGACCCCCAGGTGACCCCGGGTGACCCCAGGTGTGTCCCAGGTGAGCCCAGGTGACCTCTGACCCCTCACCTGTGCCCAGGTACGAGCTCCGCCCACAGCAGCTCCTTCCAGCTGGAGATGGCGCAGGAGGGGTTCAGCGCCCTGCTGACCGCTGTGAGTGACCGCTGAGTGACCGCTGAGTGACCGCTGAGTGACCGCTGAGTGACCACCGAGTGACCATTGACCGCTGAGTGAACAGTGACCACTGAGTGACCGCTGAGTGACCACTGAGTGACCGCTGACCACCGAGTGACCATTGACCGCTGAGTGAACACTGACCACTGAGTGACCGCTGAGTGACCGCTGAGTGACCGCCGAGTGACCACTGACCACCGAGTGACCATTGACCGCTGAGTGAACACTGACCACTGAGTGACCGCTGAGTGACCGCTGAGTGACCGCTGAGTGACCACTGACCACCGAGTGACCATTGACCGCTGAGTGAACACTGACCACTGAGTGACCGCTGAGTGACCGCTGAGTGACCACTGACTGCTGAGTGACCACCGAGTGACCGCTGACCAACGAGTGACCACTGACCATCCCTACTGACCACCGAGTGACCATTGACCGCTGAGTGACCACTGACCACCCAGTGACCGCTGACCACCCAGTGACCACTGACCACTGACCATCCCTACTGACCGCTGAGTGACCACCGACCCCTGAGTGACCCCTGAGTGACCAACGAGTGTCCACTGACCCCTGAGTGACCACTGAGTGACCACGTGACCGTTGACTGCTGAGTGACCACTGAGTGGCCACTGACCCCTGAGTGACCCCTGTGTGACCCCTGACCCCTGTGTGACCCCGTTTAGGGCGGGGCCGTCCTCGGGGCCGTCGGCGCCTTCGATTGGTCGGGCGGGGCGTTCGTCTACGGGGGCGGGGCCACGGCCACGCCCACCTTCGTCAACGACTCCGGGTCCCACCTGGGCGACATGAGGGACGCCTACCTGGGTGAGTTCACACCTGGCGGAGCCAAATTTACCTGAAAGCCCCGAAATTTACCTGGAAACCCCCAAAATTCACACCTGTCCCGTCTCACCTGTGTGACCTCACCTGTGTGACCTCACCTGTCTGATCTCACCTGTGTGACCTCACCTGTGTGACCTCACCTGTCCCGTCTCACCTGTGTGACCCCACCTGTGTGACCTCACCTGTGTGACCTCACCTGTGTGACGTCACCTGTCTGATCTCACCTGTGTGACCTCACCTGTGTGACCTCACCTGTCTGATCTCACCTGTCCAATCTCACCTGTCCAATCTCACCTGTCCACGTCTCACCTGTCCCGTCTCACCTGTGTGACCTCACCTGTCTGATCTCACCTGTGTGACCTCACCTGTCTGATCTCACCTGTCCAATCTCACCTGTCCACGTCTCACCTGTCCCGTCTCACCTGTGTGACCTCACCTGTGTGACCTCACCTGTCCAATCTCACCTGTCCAATCTCACCTGTCTGATCTCACCTGTGTGACCTCACCTGTCTCACCTGGGCAGGTTACTCGGTGGCTCAGGTTCACCTGCCGGTCCCACCTGGGCTCTGGCTCTGGGCGCTCCCAGGTTCGCTCACCTGGGCAAGGTGTTGGTGCTGCAGCCTGGACGCACCTGGACGGTTCTGGGCGAGGCCACCGGGACACAGGTGAGGGCGTGGGCACACCTGGGCACACCTGGGGACACCTGGGGACACCTGGGGACACACCTGGGGACACACCTGGGCACACCTGGGCACACCTGGGCACACCTGGGGACACCTGGACACACCTGGGGACACCTGGGGACACACCTGGGGACACACCTGGGCCAGGTGGGGTCACCCGGGGCGGGGGAGGGTGGGGTCACCTGTGGCTCCTCACCTGTCCGCTCCTCACCTGTCTCTCCCCAGGTGGGCTCCTATTTCGGGGCCTCCCTGCTGGCCCTGGCCCCGCGCTCAGGTGAGCCCCGGCCAGGTGAGCCCCTCCTCCGCCTCCTGGTGGGGGCGCCCTTCTACTACGGGGGCGGCACCGGCGGCCGAGTGGAGCTGTGCGAGCTCCGGCAGGTGAGACACACCTGGGACAGGTGAGACACACCTGGGGGGGTTGGGACACGCCTGGGACACACCTGGGACAGGTGAGGGACACACCTGGGCACACCTGGGAGGTCTCACCTGTCCGATCTCACCTGTCCGATCTCACCGGCGTGACCTCACCTGTCGGATCTCACCTGTCCCCCCAGAGGTCTCACCTGCGCTGTCACCTGTCCCTGCGGGGCTCACCTGGGCAGCCCCTGGGGGCGTTCGGGGCCAGCCTGGCTCACCTGGGCGACCTGGACGGGGACAGGTGGGCCGAGGTGGCCGTGGGGGCGCCCCTGGAGGACGACGGGCGTGGCGCCGTGTACCTGTTCAGGGGCGCACCTGGAGGCGTCCGAGCGGACGGAGCGCAGGTGAGACACACCTGGGGAGGGGGTCAGGGACACACCTGGGGGCACCTGGGACAGGTGGGGACACCTGGAGGGGTCACAGGGACACACCTGGGGACAGGCGAGAGCTCACCTGGGCTGGGGGGGTCTCACCTGTCTCACCTGTCTGATCTCACCTGTCTGATCTCACCTGTCTCACCTGTCTGATCTCACCTGTCTGATCTCACCTGTCTGATCTCACCTGTCTGATCTCACCTGTCTGATCTCACCTGTCTCACCTGTCTGATCTCACCTGTCTGATCTCACCTGTCTCACCTGTCTGATCTCACCTGTCTGATCTCACCTGTCTGATCTCACCTGTCTGATCTCACCTGTCTCACCTGCCCAGCGCATTCCGGGTTCGGGGTTCGGGTCCCGCCCGGAGCTTTTCGGCCAATCGCTGAGCGGGGGGCGTGACGTCAGCGGGGATGACCTGCCCGACCTGGCCGTGGGGGCGCGCGGACAGGTGCTGCTGCTCAGGTGAGTGCCCCCCAAACCCCACCTGGGACAGGTGCTGCTGCTCAGGTGAGTGCCCCCCAAACCCCACCTGGGACAGGTGCTGCTGCTCAGGTGAGTGCCCCCCCCCCCCCAAACCCCACCTGGGACAGGTGCTGCTGCTCAGGTGAGCACAGGTGACCCCGAAATCCTCCCAGGTGAACTCAAACCCCTCCCAGGTGACCCCAGGTGACCCCAGGTGTGACCCCAGGTGTCCCAAAACCCTCCCAGGTGACCCCAGGTGACCCCAGGTGTGACCCCAGGTGACCCAAAACCCTCCCAGGTGACCCCAGGTGACCCCAGGTGACCCCAGGTGTGACCCCGGGTGTGACCCCAGGTGTCCCAAAACCCTCCCAGGTGACCCCAGGTGTGACCCCAGGTGTCCCAAAACCCTCCCAGGTGACCCCAGGTGTGACCCCAGGTGTCCCAAAAACCCTCTCAGGTGACCCCAGGTGACCCCAGGTGACTCCAGGTGACCCAAAACCCTCCCAGGTGTCCCCCAGGTGTCCTCCAGGTGACCGCAGGTGTGACCCCTGGTGTGACCCCAGGTGACCCCAGGTGACCCAAAACCCTCCCAGGTGTCCCCCAGGTGCCCCCAGGTGACCGCAGGTGTCCCCAAACCCTCCCAGGTGCCCCCAGGTGACCGCAGGTGTCCCCCAGGTGCCCCCAGGTGACCGCAGGTGTGTCCCCCAGGTCCCCCCCGCTGCTGCAGGTGCGCGTCCAGGTGAGGTTCCAGCCCCAGGTGGTTCCGGCGGCCGCCCTGGAGTGTCCCGAGGGGGAGGAGCTCCGGGCTCACCTGGCCACGGCCCGACTCTGCTTCGTGGGCGCCAAAAAATCCCGGGACGGGTTCGGTGAGCGCCCCCCGGAACCCTCACCTGAGACCCCCGCCCACCTGAGACCCCGCCCCACCCCAAAAACCCCCGCCCACCCCCCAAAAACCCCCGCCCACCCCCAAAAACCCCCACCTGGGACGCCGAAAAACTCACCTGGGAGCTC